>NC_081383.1:5853760-5860298 GCF_030684315.1 Stegostoma tigrinum | reverse complement strand
GGAGAGTAAAGAAGATAGGTGGAGAGGGTGTAGGTGGGGAGGTAGGGAGGGGATAGGTCAGTCCAGGGAAGACGGACAGGTCAAGGAGGTGGGATGAGGTTAGGTAGCTGGGGGTGCGGCTTGGGGTGGGAGGAAGGGATGGGTGAGAGGAAGAACCGGTTAGGGAGGCAGAGACAGGTTGGACTGGTTTTGGGATGCAGTGGGTGGGGGGAAGAGCTGGGCTGGTTGTGTGGTGCAGTGGGGGGAGGGGATGAACTGGGCTGGTTTAGGGATGCAGTGGGGGAAGGGGAGATTTTGAAACTGGTGAAGTCCACATTGATACCATGGCTGCAGGGTTCCCAGGCGGAATATGAGTTGCTGTTCCTGCAACCTTCGGGTGGCATCACTGTGGCACTGCAGGAGGCCCATGATGGACATGTCATCAAGAGAATGGGAGGGGGAGTGGAAATGGTTTGCGACTGGGAGGTGCAGTTGTTTGTTGCGAACTGAGCGGAGGTGTTCTGCAAAGCGGTCCCCAAGCCTCCGCTTGGTTTCCCCAATGTAGAGGAAGCCGCACCGGGTACAGTGGATGCAGTATACCACATTGGCAGATGTGCAGGTGAACCTCTGCTTAATGTGGAATGTCATCTTGGGGCCTGGGATGGGGGTGAGGGAGGAGGTGTGGGGACAAGTGTAGCATTTCCTGCGGTTGCAGGGGAAGGTGCCGGGTGTGGTGGGGTTGGAGGGCAGTGTGGAGCGAACAAGGGAGTCACGGAGAGAGTGGTCTCTCCGGAAAGCTGACAGGGGAGGGGATGGAAAAATGTGTTGGGTGGTGGGGTCGGATTGTAAATGGCGGAAGTGTCGGAGGATGACTGTATCTCCTGGTTATATTAGTCAGCCAGGCCTTTTCTGATTGGCCCAGGTTAACAACCCCAATCAATGACCTTGTAGTCAACGAGGTCAACCTGGCTCCAATCACTGCGAGAGGTTTGGAATTCTCTTCTACAAGGACAGAAATCACATGACACCAGGTTATAGTCCAACAGGTTCATTTGAAATCATGAGCTTTCGGATTACAGCCCCTCTTCACCAGGCAAAGTGGAAGGAAGCACACAAGCACTGAGTATGTAGGCAGAGAGATAATGGCAAGACAATTCCAGGTAATTAAGAGTGTCAACAGATAAGTACAAATGATGTGAATGGAGCGCAGTCAGGCTGAATAACAAGTCTTTGCAGGTAATCAAAAGTGTCAAACGGTGTGAATAAACAGCTGAGTAGCAAGTGTGTGGATGACCTATGAAGCAATTAATTAAGGAAGAGTGATAATTACAAAAAATCAAAAACAAGATGGTGCTAGAGGCAAGCGAAATGGCTGGGATAACATGAGTAGGTGTGAGAGTCGCCTGACAAGGGTCTAACAAGTAATCCAAAACTGTACAGACTAATTAAGGTAGACAGATAGTAACAAGTTATCAAGGTGATGGTGTCACACCAAAACAGTAAGGAAGATTTTACAAATACAGAACACTATGGTGGGGTTACAGATAGCTGAGATGAACTCAAGTTCGCAGTCGAATCCATCCTCATGGGTGTGGATCTTGGCAATAACTTTCTGCTCAGCGATTCTGCATTATTCTGCATCTTCTACAATTGGCAGCAGAAACTGGATCAGTTGTTAAGTGAAGATATTAAGGAATATGGACCAAAGCCAGGTATATGGTGTTAGGTGACAAATCACCAATTAACTCATTGAATGGCAGAACAGGCTCAAGGGGCTGAATGGTCCACCACTGTTTTTATATACCACACAGTACACTCTGCTCAGCTGTTCCTGGGAGCAATAAACCAGGTTTTTGTGTATCCTAAAAGATTTGCGACTATTCACCAGTGGATGTAAAGTGCTTCTGAGCTGAGTGTATACAATGTGACTAAAGTTGTAATGAGTAGTTATTCTTAAGTTTAGGCTGATAGTTTTACAAGAGACTGTCAGGTATTCTCTGATATAATGTAACTAGCTAATTAGTAACACGTAATAAATATATTAATTGTTCATCAAGATTCAGCCTGTTTACTGTTGAAGAGTTTGTGTAGATATCCTTCCCCGCATGGTATCAATAGTTTTGACTGACATCAGCAAGAAAGAAAAGTAACAGTGTATCCGCTAGAGGAGTCAAATGTGGCTCCATCAGGAATGAACATGCACACAGCACTTACCTGGCTGAAAAACACTTTGACACATCCCGAGTTGCAAACTTACCTCTTTATATGGCTGGTTTTCAAACCAGACAGAGCGTATCCTGACTGAGGCAGCATCAAAGTCAATTTAAACTAGAGGTTCCAAGTAATATAGGAATGTAACAGCCTACTGGTATTGTCACTGGCCTGTTACACCAGAGACCCAGATAATGTTCTGGAGACCTGGGTTCAAATCCCAGCATGACAGAGGGTAGAATTTGAATTCAATATAAATCTGGAGTTAAATGTTCAATGATAATCGTTAATCCATTGTCGATTGTATAGAAACTCATCTGGTTTACTAATGTCCTTTAGGTGTGACACGGTGGCTCAGTGGTTAGCACTGCAGCCTCACAGCACCAGGGACCTGGGTTCGATTCCAGCCTCGGGCGACTGCCTGTGCGGAGTTTGCACATCCTCCTCGTGTCTGCGTGGGTTTCCTCCGGGTGCTCTGGTTTCCTCCCACAGTCCAAAGATGTACAGGGCTTGGTGGATGGGCCGTGCTAAATTGCCCATAGTGTTCGGGGTGTGTGTGTTATAGGGGGATAGGTCTGGGTGGGGTGCTCCAAGGGGTGGTGTGGACTTGCTGGGCTGAAGGGCCAGTTTCCACACTGTAGGGAATCTAATCTAATCTAATCTAATCTAATTTAGGGAAAGAAATTGCCATCTTTACCTGGTCTGGCTTAGAGGTAGTGCAATCATTGCCCTCATTCTCCACTTTGGTTTACAGGGTGGCACAATGGATAGCACTGCAGCCTCACAGCGCCAGGGACTGGGGTTCGATTCCAGCCTCAGGCAACTGTCTGTGTGGAGTTTGCACATTCTCTCTGTGTCTGTGTGGGTTTCCTCCGGGTGCTCCAGTTTCCTCCCACAGTCCAAAGATGTGCAGGTTAGAGTGGATTGACTATGTTACATTGTCTATGGTGTTCATGGATGTGTAGAATTAGTGGATTATAGGGGGACGGGTTTGGGTGGTGTGCTATGTGGGTCGGTGTGGACTTGTTGGGCGAAAGAGCCTGTTTCCACACTATAGGGATTCTATGACTATGACATGTGACTCTTAGCTGCCCTCTGGGCAGTTAGGAATGGGCAATAAATGCTGAATTGAATTTAAAAAAAAACCTAAGTGCAGGGATTAATACAAGTTAAGTCTCACAAATAATGAATTCATCTGAAGTTGCGAGGGTGAACAGAAGAATTGGAAAACAATTATTAACTAATATCTCGTGATTGTTCAGGATGCATATTGATCCGGATTAATCACATTATTGAACAGTCATCTGTGTTCTTGTGACATTGAAAGGATCTCCCATTTTTCATCTGGAAGACAACAGGACACAGGGTCAAAGGTGAATTAGGCCTCAAAATATGTGGTGGTCCCAAATATCCTTAAAGCTATTAAATGGCTAGACTGCCCACAATTCATTTAGCAAACATCAAATGGCTGCTCTTGAGCTCTGAAAGGTCAAGTGTCAGAGCTCAAATGTCAAAGAGCAGGTGGCCAAGGTCATCCTCCTTTATGAAGCTCAGGTGGCCAGACATAATAGTGTCTGCTTTGGCAGTTATCACTGCGATTATCGAAGGTTTACAGATGGCCAAGTGATTCCAACATAAGCTGAGACAAAGACAAAATCAAACAATCTTTATAAAGATGGCTCCATTAACAGCAGCATAGGAAGAGGCCATTTGGCTCATCAGGACTGTGATGGCCCTTTGAAAGAACTTTCCAATAGGTCTCACTCCACTATGCTGGTCCCTGCAAAACCTGCCCCTTCAATTCCCCTTTGGAAGTCAATGTCCTGCAGCAGGTGTAGAAAAAGGACATTCAGCCCACCTTCCCTTCCCTGGTAGCAGGTTTGGAAACTTTGGGGTCTCAGGAGTTTCAGCTCATCACTGAGGCAAACACAGTTGTAAAGTGTATCCAGTCTCTGAGGTTCTTGCTGTCCATTAATTTGGTTTGGAGCAGACCTGTGTCTGGAAGCTCTTGTTCAGATAGCACTGGGTTGACTTCTCCACCTCTTGGATTGCTTTTTTTGCGACGATGTCCTTAGCTTGGCTTCTCAATTTAGCTTCTCTGTTTGGCCTCTTGTGGTTCTTAGTTCTGTAGCTGCTTGTTGGGGCTGAAAGCCTGTGGGGAAAGCTTTGTGTAAGCTAGTTGTTAAAAAGGCTCTCCCCTCGGGTAGAATCAGGATTAGCAGTTATACAGACAGTGTGTCCCATTATTTCTTCTCAAATCTGCATAGCCATTGTGGGGCTGGAGGAATACAGCAGCGTCGGAGGAGCAGGAAAGCTGATGTTTCGGGTCGGGACCCTTCTTCAGAAAAGTGGGAGGGGAAGGCAGCTCGGAAATAAATAGAGAGTGGAGCGTTGGGGCTGGAGAAGGTAGGTGTGAGGGTGATAGGTGAGTGCAGGTAGGCAGTGGTAGAGATTCGTCAATGGTATGGGAGGGGTGGAAGGTGGGAGAGAAGATGGGCAGGATGTGTCAGGTCAAGGAGACAGGGATGAGAGGAAGGGTTGGTCATGGGATAAGACCGGGGTGGGGAGATTTTGAAGCTAGCAAAGTCCACATTGAGACCATTGGGTTGTAGGCTCCTGAGACAGAATATGAGGTGCTGCTCCTCCAGTTTCCGGGTGGCATCGTTGAGACACTGCTGTGTTCCTCCAGCTCCACACTGTGTAATCTCTGTCTCCAGCATCGGCAGTTCTTACTATGTCTCATTGTGTTTTTGGTGTTGTCGTTGAGGTCAGTTAGCTTGCCAACAGTTAAGACTGTGCGTGAAAGTATTTTGTTCGAAGTTGAATGTGCAGTATTTCTGAGGCTCCATATTGTCTGTACCCTGTAGCCCAGGGTGTAAAAGTTAATTACAGTCCAGAATAAAGGTGTGGAGCTGGATATACATTTCTGAAGAAGGATCCAGACACGAAATGCCAGCTTCCCTGCTCCTCTGATGCTGCTTGGCCTGCTGTGTTCATCCAGCTCTACACCTTGTTATCTCAGACTCCATCATCGGCACTTCCTACTATATCTCTACAGTCCAGAACATTAGGTTTTGTTGATTGTTCCTCTGAGTGGATGTGTAAATTCTTGAACAGTAGTGCCGTACAGAAATCATTCTAGCTCAGTGTGTAATTGTTGCAGTCTGGGCTCAGGATTTTGTCCAGTGTTTGAGATATTAGAATAGTCCAGGGTCTTGTCCAGTATTTTAGATGATGGAGATTTTTGAACAATCCTGCATATCCTCACAACTGAAGTCTTTTTTATCCTGGAGCCATTCTTGAAAATCATTTCTGCACTCTCTCCAAAACATTGGCATCACTCGTACAATGCAGAGTCTACAACTGTACACAATATGTAACTCCAAATCATCACATGTCTAACAGACTGTCTGTAGGATCTTCTTACATGGCTATCACATCTTCACACATTCCAGGGGAACAGAAGTTAAAATGCCAGATATAGTTATTGAGCTTCTCAAGTGTTGAAACAGCTGCAATAACCCTTGCAAGTGGAGAATATTCCAATACACTCCTGAAGTGAGTTCCCACTGATATTCTTTTCTTCTGTTATGAACCTTGGAGGTCTATGCACAACAGTGACTTCAGAAATCAGAAGTCAATGCTGCAAATGGTATTGGTCTGCTTTATGCCATGCACAGGCCAATGGAGTGGCTGAGTGTGCGTGTCTGAGTGAAAGAGAGAGTGTTTGTGCGTGCACATGTGTGCCTCTGTGTGTGTGCATATGTGTGTGTATGTGTGTGTACATATGTGTGTGTCTGTGTGTTTGTGTATGTGTGCATGTGTGTGTGTGAGTGTGCATGCATGTGCATCTATGCTACTTACAGGAACTTTGCTCCTGGTTAGCTATAACCATGTGGTATCTACTGCACAGCAGACTCCCTGCAGAAAAATACTCCCCTGGGATGATGCTGAGATGGGTAAGATTCAGCAATAACGATAGGGTGAACATTTAGGGGAGGTCGTTAGATTGCCACTTGATGGAAGTGGCCATTGTCTGGCATTTGTGTATCACAAATGCTACTTACCATTTACAAATTGAAAAGTGTCCAGATCTTGCTACAAACAGTCACACGCTGCTTCAGTATTATTAAAGAAAATGTTTCATTTTTAATATTTCCAGGAACATAAATTTTGAGGGAAAATAGATTGAGTTCAGATTTTATCGTGAATGGTTTCTTTAAAACAGGCCATTGAAAGGTCAATTTAGAAATGGTAGATTTTTTAAACAAGGCTTCCTAAAATCAGCCACTTGCTTTGCTGCGATGTCAGATGTGGTCATTTTAAAAGTAACTGGCGTGAAGAGTTT
>NC_081383.1:5713760-5848760 GCF_030684315.1 Stegostoma tigrinum | reverse complement strand
CAATGGTTCATGAAGCGCAAAAGATTGGCAGAATTGAGAGCCCCATTTCGAGCTTCTTACAAGATTGTTTTCTTAATTAAAGTCTGACACTGACAGTCCAAGCTGTCAGTCAATTGCAGCTAAATCTATTTCCATAAGACCAGAAGAAATAGGAACAGGAGTGGGCTGTTCTGCTCCTTGACTCTGCTCCACCATTCAGTAGGAGCAAATCTGAGCCAACATCCCTCACGTTCACCCTCCTGTCCTTTCCCCGAAACCCTTGTTTCCTGACTAATCACGAATCTATTTTGATCGGATTTCCTTTAATTTGAAGATAGTGGATGGCACCAGTCAAGAAAGTTAGTTTCCTATCATGACGAGCAATTATACTTGGCATATCAGACCATCATTGGACTGTGTCAAGCCGAATTCACTTCTCAAGGGGCCAGGAGATGTATTTTAAAGTCATGTGGTCACAGAGATCTACAGCACAAAAAATGGCCCTTCTGCCCATCATGCCTGCGCTAGACAAAAACAAGCACCTTAACTATTCTAATCCCATTTTCCAGCACTTTGTCCATAGCCCTGTGTATCTTGGCAAGCACACATCTAAATACTTCTTAAATATGATAAGGATTTGTGCCTCCCATCCTTACAGGCACTGAGTTCCAGATTCCCAGCACCCTTTGAGTGAAATGTTTTCTCCGTACGTCTCCCATAAATTTCCTTAAACCCAGGCCCCCTTTGGTCATTGTTCCCTTCACCTAAAGGAAA
This sequence comes from Stegostoma tigrinum, assembly GCF_030684315.1. NCBI lineage: Eukaryota > Metazoa > Chordata > Chondrichthyes > Orectolobiformes > Stegostomatidae > Stegostoma > Stegostoma tigrinum. The sequence continues at coordinate 5,848,007 of NC_081383.1, read as the reverse complement.
GGTTTCTTCCTGTCTATCCTACCTATGTCCCTCATAATTTTATACACCTCCATCGTGTCCCCTCTCAATATCCTCTGCTCTAAGGAAACTTCATCGATGGAATAGAATGTGGTGATGTTGGTGAGGAGAAGGTCTCGTGGCATTATTGCTAGTTGGTTAATCCAGAGACCCAGGAGTTGTTCTGGAGCCCTGGGTTCAAATCCCACCACAGCAGATGGTGGAATTTGAATCCAAGTTTTAAAAATATAGAATTAAGAGTATAATGATGACCATGTAATCACTGTTGATTGACAGGAGAAAAGAACACATCTGGCTCACTAATGTCCTTTAGGGAAGGAAATTACCACCCTTACCTGGCCTGACCTACATGTGACTCCAGACCCACAGCAATGTGGTTGACCCTCGACTGCTCTCTGGGCAATTAGGGATGGGCAATAAATGCAGCCTCGCCAGTGACACCCTCATCCTGCAAATGAATAAAAACAGAATTTGCATTTTGCAGGAAAGTTAAAGGAGTTGAAGATTACTTAAATAGAGAAAGACTGCAGAAAGCTGCTGTACAGAGTGATTTGAAAATCCTTGTGCATAAATAACAAAAAGCTAGTATCAAATTTTAGTGGGTAATAGGGAAGGGAAACAAAATTAAAAAACAGAGGACTTATTAAAAGTACACAAGGCACTAGTCAGGTCACAGCTCGAATACTGTGAACAGTTGTGGGCCCCTTAACGAAAGAAAGATATAACAGCATTGGAGGCGGTCCAGAGAAGATTCACTCCACTGATACTCGGGTATGGAGGGACTGCCTTCGGAGAAGAGTTGATCCTTTTCACATTGGAGTTTGGAAGAATGAGAGGTGACCTTACTGAAACATACAAGAGATTCTTAGAGAGCATGACAGGGTAGATGCAGAGAGGCTGTTTCCCCTTGTGGGACAGTCTAGGACCAAAGGCCTTCATCTTAGAGTCCAGTTATCTTGGAGGAGGAATTTTTCCATCGGTGAGTGGTGATTCTGTGGAATTCTTTACTGCAGAGAGCTGTTGAGGATGGTTTATTATGTGTATTCAAAGCTGAGATAGGCAGAGTTTGAAACACTAAGGGAATCAAAGGTCATAGGGAAAGGCAGGAAACTGGAGTTGAGCATTATTGGATCAGCCATGATTTCAGGGAATGGTGGAGCAGCATCGATGCACTCAGTGGCTTACTTCTACTCCTATGTCTTATGGTCTTAAACTATTGTTAAGTTACGTTATTAAGTTCATCGATGGAATAGAATGTAATGATGGTGGGGAGATGACAGTCTAGTGGTATTATTGCTGGACCGTTAATCCAGAGACCTCGAAACAAGCAGTATTTGTGCTGATTGACAGGGATTACTTACACTTTCTTTCTGGCCCTGGTTCATTCAATTTGCTGCTCTTCCATTGGACATTAATTAAACCAATTGAAATGTCGATTTTTGTGGTCACTATGATAATGGTATCTCACAACAGAGCACCCCCCCCCCCCCACCTTAACAACATCCCATTTTATGTTTCTAATATTTCAAACCAAATTTAATTTTCAAATGTTCAATCATAAATACACTTTGAATTTCAAGAAAGACTAGCATTTTCCATAGCACCATCAAAAATACTTTCTTTGTACCACATCCCTCCAATAATGTTCTCACTCCAACATTTATAAGTGTCACTTTACTGAATGACCACATTTCCCCTACACATGACAACTAATGGAAAATTGTACTGTAAAGAATTTTAGTCTTTTTTTGTGAGAAATTGGTCAAGACCCAAGATAATAAAGTGTGGAGCTGAATGAACACAGCAGGCCAAGCAGCATCTCAGGAGCACAAAAGCTGATGTTTCGGGCATAGACCCTTCATCAGAGAGGGGGATGGGGAGAGGGTTCTGGAATAAATAGGGAGAGAAGGGGAGGCAGACCGAAGATGGAGAGAAAAGAAGATAGGTGGAGAGGAGAGTATAGGTGGGGAGGTAGCGAGGGGATAGGTCAGTCCAGGGAAGATTGACAGGTCAAGGAGGTGGGATGAGGTTAGTAGGTAGGAAATGGAGGTGCGGCTTGGGGTGGGAGGAAGGGATGGGTGAGAGGAAGAACAGGCTAGGGAGGCAGAGACAGGCTGGGCTGGTTTTGGGATGCATTGGGGGGAGGGGACGAACTGGGCTGGTTTTGGGATGCGGTGGGGGAGGGGAGGTTTTGAAGCTGGTGAAGTCAACATTGATACCATTGGGCTGCAGGGTTCCCAAGCAGAATATAAGTTGCTGTTCCTGCAACCTTCGGGTGGCATCATTGTGGCACTGCAGGAGGCCCATGATGGACATGTCATCTAAAGAATGGGAGGGGAAGTTGAAATGGTTCGCGACTGGGAGGTGCAGTTGTTTATTGCGAACCGAGCAGAGGTGTTCTGCAAAGTGGTCCCCAAGCCTCCGCTTGGTTTCCCCAATGTAGAGGAAGTCACATCGGGTACAATGGATACAGTATACCACATTGGCAGATGTGCAGGTGAAACTCTGCTTAATATGGAAAGTCATCTTGGGGGCTGGGATAGGGGTGAGGGAGGAGGTGTGGGGGCAGGTGTAGCACTTCCTGTGGTTGCGGGGGAAGGTGCCGGGTGTGGTGGGGTTGGAGGGCAGTGTGGAGAGAACAAGGGAGTCACGGAGAGACCCAATCCAGACTCTCCTCTCTCGACATCAGGATCTGAAGTGAATTGGGTTTAAAGTAACTACAAACAGCTCCGTGCTATCACAAACCTAATTGGAACTTGGCACAGGATGCCATGAAGTTGGCATTTGTGCTGAACAAGTCTAAAAAGGACAGTTGTTGTGAGAAACAGAGATAAGGGAAAGGTTATTGAAATTTTGTTGAAAGCATCTTCTTGGATGGGCTCAAGCTGCTTGGCATATTTCTTCATTGATTAAAAGTAAGAACACGGTGTTAACCTTTTGGTTTCAATCTGGGAGTATTTTGGCCCAATGCACTGTTTGAAATGGAGAAGTGAATGCACTTCAATTCAGATCGATGGGTAATTATTCTTTTCATTCAAAGGAAGAACAATCTTTCTTTCTTTGTCAGAAATAGAGTCACCACAAATGTTCAGCGTTTGGCTCCAAACCAAATGTATTGCAGTGACATTGTTCTTTCACCACCCCTCAGTCCGACAATCTGCTTCCATTTGTTCTCCTTCACAATCGGCAAGGCTTCCCTTCACTTTGTTCAATGTAGGTGATGTTTCTATTCACCTGCAAATGTTACTGTTGCTAAGCTCATTGCTCTTCGTGACTTAAGTACTACCTGTTGTTCCCTTTGATCATTTTCTTCTTTTGGGCTAATTGAGGGCAATCATAGGAAAGTTTCCAGGAATCCAGCACCCCATGAAATCAGAAGACCAATGACATCACATGACCCAATGACCACCATTTGCCCTGATGTCACATGCCCCATGGCATCACAAAAGTCATTGACTTCACGTGACTGTCAGCATGTGTCAATGACATCACTCACCACATGACATCACTGCCCCATCACATCACCTGATATCATGACATCACTTTGTCCTTGACATCACCTTGCTGTGACATCACTTCCTCCAACATCATACCCTCTTCAGTGATTGCCAGTGCTGTCTCAATGCTTGTTGTCTCTTGTGAAGATGTTGGTAAACTTGTCTGACAAGAGCCTTTTAGCTATTCTACAGTTAACTATTCCATTGAGGTAAGGAACAAAAGGATGAGTTAAACAGATTTTTAGTCATTTACAATTAAGGGCAGTTGGACAGTGGATGATGTAATTCCTTGTTGCTGATTCATTACAAGTGCCACATGAGAGGAAAGAAATTTGCTCATCTGGATGATGGGTCAGTGAAAATAGTAACAAGGCAAATCTGTTTTTCATATTTATTCAAAAACGCAATATATTAAGAGCTATTCTTCTACTCAAATGCCAATAATAATAAAAAAATTGGTGAAGATCTACACATCACAGTCTTAAAGGATTTTTCAATAAAGTTCATACATTCATAGGCAATGTTAATACAACTTCAAAGAAGCAAAATAAGACAATTAACCACAATCAAAATTAGATTGATCAATCAAGGTTAGGGTACAGCTCCAGTCTAAAAATAACATCAGTTAAAATGCACTGGAGGACAGTCCTGAGAACAGAGACCACATGATTGTCTACATTAAAGGACTCTTGCTGTGTCTAAACATCGACTGATTCCATTATTTTTTGTGAAAAGATAAAATAACAACATGCATGACATCATCACTGCCTCTTTGATATAAGCCTACACAGTGTTTCAAAGGGAAGCAATATTTAATAGTGGACATGTGCCAAATTCACCCTGGGTTATAATGTTACATAAAAACGCAAAAATTAATAGCAGAAATAGGCCAATCATACCTTCAAGGCTACTCTGCCACTCAATAAGACAATGACTGATTTGACTGAGGCCTTAACTCTGCATTTTTTTCTGTCTCCAAGGCCCTTAGATTCTTGACCAAATTATCCAATTACTCCATCATGCTATGAGAACAAAGATATATGTCTCTAAGAGAAATCATTTCTCCTAATTTTTAAAATGTGCCCCTTAGTTCCAGTCTACAGACAAGAGGAAATATCCTTTCAGTATCCAACCTCAGGGTGTTACATGTCTCACTAAGATCACTACCCCACGCCTTCATTCTGATGGGTATAGGCACAGCTTGTCATGGAGGCTTACAGCCTGGAAATAGGCTCTTTGTTCCCAATTTTTCCATCCAACCATTCCTCATGGAAAAATCTCCCCAACCCACCCAAGTCCATAAGTAGGCAGTCTGGAATAGCATTGACATAAGCAGATTTCTTTTCAGTGTAATTTATTGCAGCCAACGAGAGCAGAAAAGATGGCGAGCAGTGGCAGAGTAGCCAGTGAGGATTTATGCAGTCTTAGATATTTACAACACAGAGACAGACACTTCACTCCGACTTGTCCACAGGAATTCTAAATTAATCTAGTCCCATTTGCCAGCATTTAGACAATATCCCTCCTAAACCCTTCCTATTTGTAAACCCATCTGGAAGCATTTCAAATGTTGTAATTGTACCAGCCTCCACCACTTCCTCTGGCAGTTCATTTCATACACACACCACCCTCTGCTTGAAAAAATTACACCTTTTAAATCTTTCTCCTCTCACCTTAAACCTATCCCCCTCTAGTTTTGGACTTCCCTATCCCAGAGAAAAGACCTTGACTATTCACCCTGTCCATGCCCTCATGATTTTATAAACTTCTATAAGATCACCTTGCAGCCTCTGATGCTCCGGGGAAAATAGTCCCAGTGTATTCAGCCCCTCCCTGTAGCTGAAGCCCTTCAACCCTGGAAACATACTTTCTGAATCTTTTCTGAACCCTTTCAAATTTCACAACATCTTTCCTAAAACAGGGAGATCAGAACTGCACGCAGTATTCCAAATGTGGTCTCTCCAATGTCCTGTCCAGCTGTAACATGATATCCCAATTCCTTGCATCGCTGCCCTGATGGTGGTTGGTGAATCTGTGGAACTCGTTGCTGCAGAAGACTGTGGACACCAAGTCATTGAGTGTATTTAAGACAGAGATAGATGGTTTCTTGTTTAGTTAAGGGATCAAGGGTTACCGGGAAAAAGCAGGAGAATGAGGTCGAGGAACATATCAGCCACAATGGTATGGTTGAGCAGCTTCAACAGGCTGAGTGGCCTAATTCAGCTTCTTTATCTTATGAAACATAGAAATATAGAAAATAGGAGCGGGAGTAGGCCATTCAGCCCTTCGAGCCTGCACCGCCAATCAGTACGATCATGGCTGATCATGCAATCTCAGTATCCCATTCCCACCCTCTCCCCATACCCCTTGATCCCTTTAGCCACAAAGCTCACACACAGCTCTCTCCTGAATACATCCAATGAACTGACCCAAACAGCTTCCTGTGGGAGAGAATTCCACCGGCTCACAACTCTCTGAGTGAAGGAATTCTTCTTCATTTCAGTCCTGAATGGTTTATCCCTTATACTTAGACTGTGACCCCCAGTTCTGGGCTTGGGTCTTATAATGGGAGTGGGGCGAGTTACTGAAGACAAGTGGAGGACAATATTTACTGCAGGCAGCCGGAAGCTCATTTAGCCACAGTCATATCTGTGACGGTCGATTTAAATAGTTTACAGTCAAATGTTACGAGTACTTTGTGGATCTAATGGGAGACACATGGGAAACATTGCCTCCAGAAATGTGTCCATTAAAAACGGATGCTTCCACACAACACCTCATTCATCATCTGACTTCTAGTGAAATGAGGTCCAGGAATCAGCAGTGAGAAGCAAACATTTTGAGAAGAGGTGGGCAGATCTGAGCTGTCAGCAAGTGGGGGAGCAGCAAAACAGTATTTGAGGAGCTAAGGAGCTAGAGGGGCATTAATGTGAAAGATAGCGCTCTTAAAACATGGCAATCATTTAGCCGGCACTGCTACATCTAAGTGCGATGGGGGAGATCTAAACAGAAAGATGACCCCCTGGGACAGAAACCTCCAATGCAGCACCAGCAGGAGGCGCAAGTCACCAATGATTGCAAGCTCCCCTCCCAGCCATATTCCATCCTGTAGCTACACTGCTGTTCTTTTACTGAGGCTGGCTCAAAACCTTGGACGCCTCTCCCTAACAGCTCTATGGAAATCCTGTGGAAAGCAGCTCACCACCAGCTTCCCAGAGGCAGTTAGGGAGGGGCAGAAAATTCCAGCCCAGTCAGTAACGTCCCGTGAAAAAAATTCAAGAGAATAAAGCGCAGCCCTACAGAGGCCCCATGAGGCCGGAAGGATCAGGAAGGAGAGGACAGGCTTCCAGAGGCTGACAACACAGCCCAATGTCTCCAGGACCTTGTAGATATTGTACACACAATACCAGAGAAATGTCTCCTTTCATGGGGAGACTGAGCTGGCCACCTTGATGCAATAGAATGAGCGACGCTGTCGTCTGAGGTTCTGAAGGATTTAATGTTCATGTCACACTGAAGTCCACCCAGCCTCATGTTGTCACACGAGGTTTGGTGGAGATCGTGGAGTTCTGTGCAATGACCCCAAAGGAACAGATGTAATCTGAGCAGCTTCAAAAGTTCTTAGGAATTGAATTAACACAAACTGCATCTGTTGCTGTCATGTCATAACTTATCTGATTTGTGCAACCAGTGCCTCTTCTGTTTAAACCTACTATAGTCTATCCTCTACCTTTGATAATTGTTCAGGCTGTAGACTCAGAGTAGTGAGAGGAGGATTAGTGGCAGTGAATGACCCAAATCAGAATAACATATCGCAGTGGTACAGTTATCGGTGTACACGTACTGTACAATGGTAATACTCTAATAAAACATCTCCATTTCTCTCCAAGGATGGAGTAATGCCTTCATGCCTTGAGGCACAGGCTACACAAAGCCTGCACGCTCTGCACAAAGTCCCTGAAGCAGTCCCATCAGATTCTCCCCCTCCGCCCCACCCCCCCCATTCTTCTTTGTAACTCCAGTAGGCTGACAGTGTCCAGTTCCAGAGACCCTTCCTCAACCTGGGTCGCAGCATGAGACTGGCTCCCAGTTATCAATGGCCTTGATTGTCAAAACTTCCTCTTGTGCTTCTGTACTATTGGCGGGGGGTTGGGGGGTTCTCACCAGAATGCAACCCCGAGCTGGTTCACAGACGTCAGCCCAGTGACTGACGGTATCTGGGCCCGATGCCTGAATTGCAGGAGTAATGTCACCTTGCAGTCTCTGTCACTTTAGCTCGCTTAACTTCAACAGGACATTTATTGACAGTTCCTTCCTGTCCCTTGGGTCTGCAAAGGAAGACACTGTTAGTTATCGTTCTCCTCCCACCTGTAGAAGAAAAATACAGTTGATATTTAAACTCTAATCTTGCTCACTATTTATGTGCATCACTCTAAACTCAGTATCAGGCATAGACTGAGATAATGGAAACTGCAGATGCTGGAGATTCTGAGATAACAAGGTGTAGAGCTGGATGAACACAGCAGGCCAAGCAGCATCTCAGAACCATAAAAGGGTCTAGGCCTGAAACGTCAGCTTTTGTGCTCCGGAGATGCTGCTTGGCCTGCTGTGTTCATCCAGCTCCACACTTTGTTAGCTCAGACATAGACAGTTTGCCTTGTTCTCCATTCAACTTGACTAGCTCCATTTCAATGGAGGGAAGTGGGGTGCGGTCAGTTGTTGGATGTTCAGTTTGTTACCTCTCTTCGCTCTTTGCCTGTTGTCATGGAACAGAAGGGGATGCCCCAGCAACTGATGCGGAGAATTCCCTACTGCAGCACTTGCTGGTCCCATGATGGGTAGCTGTGTCTATTTCTCCCCCATTGGCTTACTCACTCCCAGGGAATACGTTGAGTCAGAAGGTCATACAGCATGGAAACAGAACCTTCGGTCCAACCAGCCCATGCCTAACATAATCCCGAATTGAACTAATCCCATCTGCCTGCTCCTGGCTCATATCCCTCCAAACCTTTCCGCTTCATGTACTTATCCAAATGTCTTTTAAACATTAAGGGAACCCACATCCATCACTTCCTCAGGGAGTTCATTCCACACACTAACCGCCCTGTGTGAAAAATTTGCCCCTCGTGTTTTTTTAAATCTCTTTCCTTTCACCTGAAAGATGCATCCTTCAGTCTCGAAATCCCCCATCCTAGGGGAGCGACAATTACTGTCAACACTATCTATGCCTGTCATTGTTTTATAAACTTCTATAAGGTCACCTCTCAATCTCCTATGCTCCATGATGCAGGTGATGGTCAGCCACATGGATATTCCTATATTCTGAAGACAATGAGTATGGAGATACAGGATAAACCACACCACCAGTCTAAACATGTGACCCTTCAGCTCCAGCAACTTTCAGACATACCACTGACTTGGAACCGTCGCTGGAGTGCGGGGTGGCTCATTCACCTCCTTCCTGCACCAGACTCTGTCTCATCACAGGATCCTCCTAGTACCACTGCTACCTCAGCTCACTGCGTTCACTGTCAGTGTCTCTTCTCCCATCAGCCCCAAAAACAATACATTCCAACATTCCTGGGCCACCAGTATCTGCTCACTCTGCGAGGGCCCTATAGCTTCTCCCCAGTGCTGGAGCCTGGAGGGGTCTGCCTGTGCTGTATCTCTCTCTCTCCCCGTACAGACGCGATGGGTGAATAGCAAGGGTCTAACTCCTCACTGAGAAACCACTTCAGTTGGGCCCAGGCTGTTGTGAGCACCCACCCTCCTGCTTTCAGGGGAGCACTGGAATCCACAAGGCTTCCATCTCTAGTGCCGGAATTCCCGCTCCTGTCATGTTATTGGTCAGGGCCCATGTGTCAATGCAGCTCATTGGTCAGCCACCACGTAGTGGTGATTGGCTGGCCCCATGAAGGCCATCTGAGAGCCATGCTAACTTCCCAAAGGGAGAAATCAGTGCAAGGCAGTGATTGTTGGAAAGAAATATACTGTCGTACTGGTTCCTCATTTAAAGTGTTCAAGGTGACTCAGACCAGTTGTCAGTTTTACTGGCTTTTCCTATGAGGTTCTAGATGCCCTGATGGCATCTCCTCTATTGAACTCAGCTCAGTGCAGCTGCCTCAGTCAGGTATCCCACACCTTCTGGCCCATTTGTAAAGACAGCACTTAGTGCATGAACCTGCAGCGCGTTTCCCAATCCGACTGCATTTTGTGAAAAGGAGCATCATCGATCTAACCCTGCCCAAACCTGGCCCTGCGTCTGGACCCCCATCTCTGTCAATGGGAGCACAATGCACTTTGTCAAATTCTCAAGCCCTTCCTGTGCCAGGACTGGTTCACATGTTTACAGAACAAACTATCAGCGACAGACTAACTTTTACATTGGGGGGAAAAAAATATTCAAAGTGAGGAGTTTGTGATCATATTTTTCCTTTCGCAAATGGTTTTGTGATTTTGGGTGTGATTATAACTGGCAGAGGGTTTAACCACAGGCAGTGTTAGCAGAGCCAAGCAATCAGTGTTACAAAAAAAATCTCAACGAACAGCATGAGGAAATGTGCCAATACCCCACGATGAAAATGATAAAAATGAAGCAGGCGTTTGACAAGACAACTTGCCAAAAAGCTGCCACAGCTTCATTAGAATGTGCACTGCCACAGCTTCCAGGACTTTATACCACTCAAGGAATCTTCTATCCTTAGAAAGTGGTTCTCAACATTAAAGGCCCACAAGTGACCGACAAACACAAGCCTGATACATGGGGTAGGGGTCAAATCATTGGATTTAAGGACTGCTGGAAACCAGAAAGAAGGATCTCGCAAATTTCAACCAAACATGATTAAGTTTTGATGATTAAGCCACCTAAGAAGACCTTCCACATCAAATAGATGTTCACCTGCACATCTGCTAATGCAGTATCTGCTGTTCCCGATCTCCATCAGAGAAGCCAAGTGGAGGCTTGGGGGCCGCTTTGGGGAACACCTACGCTCGGTTTGCAACTATCAACTACATTTCCCAGTCGCGAACCATTTCAAGACCCCCTCCTACTCCTTGGATGACATGTCCATCCTGGGCCTCCTGCAGTGCCGCAATGATGCCACCCGAAAGCTGCAGGATCAGTATCTCATATTTCGCTTGGGAACCCTGCAGCCCAAGGGTATCAATGTGGACTTCACACCCTTCAAAATCTCCCCTTGCCCGACTGCATCCTAAGACCAGCCCAGCTTGTCCCCACCTCCCTAACCATTCCTCCCACCTCAAGCCCCACCCCCATCTCCTACCCTCTAACCTCATCCTGCCTCCTTGACCTGTCTGTCCTCCCTAGACCAACCTATTCTCTCCCTCACTCCCCACCTACATTCACCTTTACTGGCTCCAACCCCACCTCTTTGACCTGTCAGTCTCCTCTCCACCAATCTTCTCCTTTGTCCGTCTTCTATCTGCCTCCCCCACCTCCCTATTTATTTCCGAATCCCCTTCCCCTCCCCCATTTCTGAAGAAGGGTCTCGGCCTGAAACATCAGCTTTCCTGCCCCTCTGATACTGCTTGGCCTGTTGTGTTCATCGAGCTCTACACCAGATTCTCAAGGGTGGGCAGTTCCTACAATCTCATGACTAAGTTTTGATTCCTTTGCAGCAGAACAGGATTAGTTTAAGAAGATGACAAGTAGGTTTTTAGTAAATTCGGCCAAACCAGGTCAGATTTCTTTCTTTCTGACTTCACTGGCCAATTTGAGTTTGGGTTATAAAACTGAAAGATTAAAATACATAATACTCTAATGTTTTAAACTCCTAGTGGACCATCCATCCTCTGTCCAAACTCAAATACAAGCTAAATTGATGATACCAGTCCTTACAGCTCAATCTACTTGCTGAAATATCAGGCTCAGTCACATGGGTTCGGTAACTTCCATGCCACAGAAATGCCAGGCAATGACCATCTCAAACAAGGGAGAACGAAACCATCATCCCTTGACATTCAGTGACACTGGCATCACTGAATCCCCCACTGTCTACTCCCTGGGATTATCATGGGGAAGAAACTCGACCAGACTAGCATAGCCATTTTCTGATGAAGGGTCTAGGCCCGAAGCCTCAGCTTTCCTGCTCCTAAGATGCTGCTTGACCTGCTGTGTTCACCCACCTCCACACCTTGTTATCTCTTAGTCATATAACTACTGTGGCTATAAAAGCAGGCCAGAGGCTAGGAAATCTGCAGCAAATAACTCACCTCCTGACTCTCCAAAGCCTGTTCACCACCTGCAGGATCAACTCAGAGTGTGACAGAATACTCCCCACTTGCCTGAATGGATATAAATGATTTGCATGTGAATATAGGAGGCGTGGTTAGTAAGTTTGCAGTTGACACCAAAATTGGAGGTGCAATGGATATGGAAGGAGATTATCTCAGTTTACAACAGGACCATGATCAGAAGAGCTAGAGGGCCAAGAAGTGGCAAATGGTGTTTAATTTAGATAAATGTGAGGCATTGTATTTGGGTAAGGCAAACCAGGGCAGGACTTATACACTTGAGGAGTGTTGCCAAAGAAAGAGGCTTAAGGTTGTGGTTCCATAGTTCCAAGAAAGCAGACAGTGAAGAAGGTGTTTGGTACGCTTGCCTTTATTGGTCACTGCACTGAGTATAGGAGCTGGGACGTTTGTGAGGCCACTTCTATAATATTACAAAAATCTGGTCTCCCATCTACAGGAAAGATGTTGTGAAACTTGAAAGGGTTCAGAAAAGATTTACAAGGATTGGAGGGTTTGAGCTCTGGGAGAGACTGAATGGGCTGGGGCTATTTTCTCTGGACCATCGGAGGCTGAGGGGTGACCTTATAGAGGTTTATAATATCATGGGGCATGGATAGGATGAATAGCCAAGGTACCTTCTCTGGGGCAGGGGAGTCCAAAATTCGAGGAGTATAGGTTTAAGGTTGGAGGGGAAAGATTGAAAAAGGATCTGAGAAGTAACTTTTTCACGCAGAGGGTGGTGCATGTATGGAATGAGCTGCCAGAGGAAGCGGTGGAGATTGGTACAATTACAACATCTAAAAGGTACCAGATGGGTATTTGAGTAGAAAGAGTTTAGAGGGATATGGGTAAATAGGACTAGGTCAGATTGAGATGTCTGGCTGGCTCAGACAAGTTGGACCGAAGGATCTATTTCCACGCTGTATGACTATGAAGCTATGGGTGTAACTCCAAAAATATTCAAGAAGTGTGACACCATCTGAGACAAAGCAGCCCACTTGATGGGCATCATCTCCACAAACATTCACTCCCTACACCGCCAATGCTCAGTAGCAGCAGTGTGTACTATATGCAAGATGCCCAATAGAAATTCACCAAAGATCCTCAGTCAGCACCTTCCAAATCCATGACCACTTCCATCTAGAAGGACAAGGGCGGCAGGTACGTGGGAACACCATCACCTCCAAATACCCCTCCCAGCCACTCACCATCCTGACTTGGAAACATGTCACCGCTCCTTCACTGCCACCAGGTCAAAATCCCGGATCTCCGTCCCTGAGGGCGTTGTGGGTCAGCCTACAGCACAAGGACTGTAACAGTTCAAGAAGGCAGCTCATCCCCACCTTCTCAAGGGCAACTAGAGAAAGGCAATGAATACGGCGCCAGCCAGCAACGCCCGCATCCCATGTGTGAATAAAGAAATGCGGAGGCGAACTCACATGACCCATAGTTGAATGAAATTACGATGTCCCTGGAGATAGTGAAGGGGAAATCAGCAAGGATTATTGAGGCCTGGAACCATTATCTTTTCTCAATTTTCCGGCCATAGCGTCATGAAATGGCTACATCACAGAGGAACCCTTTTGGACCGTCATGTCCATACTGTCCTGGCTGCAAGAAAAATGGACCTCGGCCCACTCCCTTACCCTTTGACTATAGCTCTAAGTTTTTCTTCTCATTCCAATAATTGTCTAATTCCCTTTATAAAGCCATGATTGACTTCACCTCCACTGCACTTTCAGGTAACATGTTCCAATCACTTGTTGTGTAAAAAGACCTTTCTTCATGTCACCCCTGCTTTTTCCCCATACTTTTGTCTGTTGTTCTCTCGGTACAGAGAGATTCATAGACACATTCAGGTTTTAAGGTAAGGGAAAGAGGCCCTTCATCCCATTGCATCGTGTTGACTATTAGTTGGCATCCATTCTAATTTCATTTTCCAGACTTGGCCCATGTGGGTCTTGGGACTCTAAGTGCGCATCTAAATACTTCTAAAATATTACAATGGTACCTGCTACCTTGTCAGCAGTGAGTTCCAAATACCCCAACACTCACTCGGTGACATTTGTTTTCCTCAAATCCCCTCTAAACCCCCTCATTATCTTAAAATTCTGCCTTCCCCCCTTTACTGACCCTTTTACCAAGGGCCTATCTACCCACATTTCAAAACATTCTCCCAATGGTAACATTGCTCTCCTCCAACAAGACCCCCTCATATTAGAATCTCATTTTCCTTATTGTGGGTCAGCATTAACACTGACAGTCAAAATATCAAAAATATTGTAATTATGGCCAGATCAGCAAACATTCCTGTTTCTACCAACACTCAATATAGGTGTGCTTCTGTGTATATGTGTATATATTGTGTGTGTGTTTGTGTGTGTATGTGTGTGTGTGTACATGTGTGTGTGTGTGTGTGTGTGTGTGTGTGTTTGTTCCAGAGTATATGCATTCAAGGACATGCTTTCAACCCTAGAAACTAGGAGCAGGCGTATGTAAATCTGCCCCTTGAACTAGGTCTGCCATTCAATAAAATCATGATTATCTGATGATTCCACGTTCATACCTACCTGGGTGGCATCGTAGGTCATAGAACAGGGACCTGGTTTCAAGACCACACTTGGGCTACTGTCTGTGTGGAGTTTGCACATTCTTCCCGTGGCTGCATGGGTTTCCTCCCAGTGCTCTGATTTTCCCCCACAGTCCAAAGATGTGCAGGCTAGGTGGATTGGCCATGGGAAATGCAGGGTTATAATGATGGGGTGGGCCTGGGTGGGAGGGTCTTTGAACGGTTGGTGTGAACTTGATGGGCCAAATGGCCTGTTCCACACCGTGGGGATTCTATGTGTAATTGTGTACAGTACATCTATCAACAATGTGTTTGTGTGTGAAAACATTTTTTGTCTGTTGTGTAGCATTACATAATATTATGTGATGCATTTTGGAAGGTCGAATTTGAAAGCTGAGTACAGGATTAAGGATAGGATTCTTGGCAGCGTGGAGGAACAGAGGGATCTTGGTGTGCAGATACATAGATCCCTTAAAATGGCCACCCAAGTGGACAGGGTTGTTAAGAAAGCATATGGTGTTTTGGCTTTCATTAACAGGGGGATTGAGTTTAAGAGTCGTGAGATCTTGTTGCAGCTCTATAAAACTTTGGTTAGACCGCACTTGGAGTACTGCGTCCAGTTCTGGGCGCCCTATTATAGGAAAGATGTGGATGCTTTGGAGAGGGTTCAGAGGAGGTTTACCAGGATGCTGCCTGGACTGGAGGGCTTATCTTATGAAGAGAGGTTGACTGAGCTCGGTCTCTTTTCATTGGAGAAAAGGAGGAGGAGAGGGGACCTAATTGAGGTATACAAGATAATGAGAGGCATAGATAGAGTTGATAGCCAGAGACTATTTCCCAGGGCAGAAATGGCTAGCACGAGGGGTCATAGTTTTAAGCTGGTTGGTGGAAAGTATAGAGGGGATGTCAGAGGCAGGTTCTTTACGCAGAGAGTTGTGAGAGCATGGAATGCGTTGCCAGCAGCAGTTGTGGAAGCAAGGTCATTGGGGTCATTTAAGAGACTGCTGGACATGTATATGGTCACAGAAATTTGAGGGTGCATACATGAGGATCAATGGTCGGCACAACATTGTGGGCTGAAGGGCCTGTTCTGTGCTGTACTGTTCTATGTTCTATGTTCTATGTTCTATTAATGGGCGGCACGGTGGCTCAGTGGTTAGCACTGCTGGCTCGTGGCACCAGAGGCCCCAGTTCATTTCTGGCCTCGGGTGACTGTCTGTGTGGAGTTTGCACATTCTCCCCGTGTCTGCGTGGGTTTCCTTTGGGTGCTCCGGTTTCCCCCCACAGTACAAAGATGTGCAAGCTAGGTGGATTGCCCATAGTGTAGATTGGGGGATGGGACTGGGTTGGATGCTCTGAGAGTCGATGTGGACTTGTTGGGCTGAAGGGCCTGTTTCCACACTGCAGGGATTCTGTTCTATGATTTACAGCACAGACACAAGCCATTTGTCCCAGCTTTCCAATGCTGTGTTTCCATATGAGTTTCTGCCCGTTTCTTTCAAACTCATTCCATCAGTATAATCGTCCAATGTTTTATCCAGTTCCACATGAAATATAGCGATTCCCCTCAAATACTCATGGCCAGAGTGAGTTCCATATTCTTGCCACTAAAGAAGTTTCTCCAGAATTTGCAATTGGATTTATATCTTCGGTAAAGTATCTTCTCTCCATCTGCCTAACAAACCCTTTCATGATAGCATTCATCTAAAGTTAGATCATTGAAGTGGGCCATTCAGCCCATTGTTCCTGCTTGAAGGGCATGTTATGCTTAGACCCATACTCTCCCATTGTACCTGAAACCCTGCAAGCACCTCATCAAATAGTTGTCATAGAGTCATAAAGATGTACAGCTGAAATAAACCCTTTGGACCAACTCATCTGTGCTGACCAGGTATCCTAAATTAATCTAGTCCCATTTACGAGCATTTGGCCCATGTCCGTCTAAACCCTTTCAGTTCATGTCCCCATCCAGATGCTTTTAAATGTTGTCATTGTACCAGCCTCCACCACTTCCTCTGGCAGCTCATTCCATTCACGCACCACCCTCTGCGTGAAAAAGTTGCCCCTCAGGTCCCTTTGAAATCTTCCTCCTCTCACCTTAAACCTAAACTCTCTAGATTTGGACTCCCCCACCCTTGGGGAATAGACCTTGACTATTTAACCTATCCGGGCCCCTCATGACTTTCTAAACCCCTATAAGGTCACCCCAGCCCCCCACCCCAGCTTTCAACACTCCAGGGAAAATTCCCTTAGCCTATTTGGCTCTCTCTATAGCTCAAAGCCTCCAACCCTGGCAACATCCTTGTAAATCTTTTCTGCATCCTTTCAAGTTTAACAACATCTTGCCTAGCAGGGAGACCAGCGTTGAACACAGTATTCCAAAAATGGCTTCACCAATGTCCTCCTTTTAAAATTGGTGGTATCAGCTTCCACCTCCACGATAACTCTCCGATGAATGAAGCGGGTTCTCCTCAATCTCCATTCAGATATTTTGCCAGTGATTTGAAATCTGTGACCTACTCACAACGGGAATGATTTCTCTCTCTCTCACAATGAAAACATTCCATTATTATGAGGAAGCGGAAGGAAAGTGGAGTTGAGGGTTATCACATCAGCCATAGTCTAATTGAATAGCCGATTTGATGGGCTGAGTGGCCTACTTCTGCTCCTACATTTTATGCAAATTGAAATAGAGAGAAAAAAATGAGTTTTTTAATTGTGAGTTAATTAACTTTCAAATACCTTTTGGAATGTACCACTTATTGCAGCCTGTGAAATGATATTTAACGGCAGTTATCATGTTTAATGCCGGAGTAACTAATTACCAATGTACTGTGAAATTAATATAAATATCAAGAGGATAAAACATGGCTGTTAAGAACAAAATGCAAAATCAAGTTTGCTAGTCTCAATCTTCCTAATATTCTCAGGCTGCAAGCAGGAAGGTGCGTATTTACCCACCATCCTCAGTTTCTAAAGGCAGTGCTGGTGGCCCATTGCTTTCAACAGTTGGTGGTCTTTCGGGACTCCCTTGACCAAAGCAGCTGTAGCTACACCCCAAGGACTGCAGTGTTTCAAGAGGGCAGCTCACCACCTGCCAACTTCTCAAGGGTAATAGGGGACGGGCAATAAATGTTGCCCATGGCCCATGAGCAGATTGCATGTTAAAAAACATTGAAAATTTTGCTTGGCCATTTCAGATGGCAGCTGTGGGACTACCTCTTTGTGTGCAGCCGAACAAGTGCACCTCCCAGTGGCAAACCATTTCAACTCCCTCTCCCACTCCTTGGACAACATGTCCATCCTGGGCCTCCTGCAGTGCCACAACGATGCCACCCAAAGAAACTCATATTCCACTTGGCAACCTGGCAGCCCAATGGTATCAATGTGGACTTCACAAGCTTCAAAATCTCCCCTCCCCCCACCGCATCCCAAAACCAGCCCAGCTAGTCCCCACCTCCCTAACCTGTCCTTCCTCTCACCTATCCCCTCCTCCTACCTCAAGCCGCACCCCCATCTCCTACCTACTAAGCTCATCCCACCCGCTTGACCTGTCCATCTTCCCTGGACCGACCTACCCCTCCCTACCTACCCACCTACACTCATCTCTCCTGACTCCATCCACACCCCTTTAACTTGTCTGTCTCCTCTCTACCTATCTTCTCCTCTTTCCATCTTCTATCCACCTCCCCCCTCTCCCTATTTATTTCAGAATCTCCTTGCCCTCCCCCATTTCTGAAGAAGGGTCCAGACCAGAAACGTCAGCTTTCCTGCTCCTCTGATGCTGCTCGGCCTGCTGTGTTCATCCAGCTCCACACCGTGTTATCTCAGATTCTCCAGCAACTGCAGTTCTGTTATTTAAATGCAAGTGCTTTCTTGTTATTTTTGTAGTTTGGTTACTGTTGACATGACTTCAGGCAACTGATGGATCTGACATTTTTTGACAACACCGTTGGCCGGTATTGAAGAACAGGTCGGGCTGGTGCAGGTTTAATTTGCTTCGGGCAATGATTTCTCAAAGGGTCCCAAAGACTTGGCAACGTTTCTTTGAGCGATCCAGTCATTGTGGTTGTAACACTGCCACCATGTGGAAAACACAAGAAAGTACAATTGGATTCTCATGAGACATTTCCATTGAGTGTCTGAGGAGAAGGGATTGTTTTGCTGTTGTGTTTTGAGGCCCCATGGGATCAGTTAGCTCAGTTGGTGGACAGTTAGCTAGCATTGCCACAAATGGAATATTGCGTACTGTTCTGGCCACCACACTGCCAGAAGGATGTGGATGCTTTGGAGAGGGTACAGGTCAGGGCCCTTTTTCAGAAATGGGGGAGGGGAAAGGGATTCTGAAATAAATAGGGAGACTGGGGGAGGTGGATAGAAGATGGATAGAGGAGAAGATAGGTGGAGAGGAGACTGACAGGTTAAAGAGGCGGGGATGGAGCCAGTGAAGGTGAATGTAGGTGGGGAGTTAGGGAGGGGATACGTCAGTCCGGGGAGGATGGACAGGTCAAGGAGGCGGGATGAGGTCGGTGGGCAGGAGATGGGGGTGTGGCTTGAGGTGGGAGGAACGGTTAGGGAGGCAGAGGCTAGCTGGGCCGGTTTTGGGATGCGGTGGGGGGAGATTTTGAAGGTTGTGAAGACCGCATTGATACCCTTGGGCTGCAGGGTTCCCAAGCAAAATATGAGATGCTGTTCCTGCAGCTTTCGGGTGGTGTCATTGTGGCGAATCAGGAGGCCCAAGATGGACATGTCGTCCGAGGAGTGGGAAGGGGGGAGTTGAAATGGTTCGCAACTGGGAGGTGCAGTTGTTTGTTACAAACTGAGAGTAGGTGTTCCACAAAGCAGTCCCCAAGCCTCTGCCTGGTTACCCTGATGTAGAGGAGGCCACAACGGGAACAGCAGATACAGTATATCAAATTAGCAGATGTATAGGTGAACATCTGCTGGATGTGGAAGGTCTTCTTAGGGCCTCAGATGGGGGTGAGGGGGGAGGTATAGGGGCAGTTGTTCATGGATGTTCGTGGTTCTGAGGAAGGGTCACCGGACCTGAAACGTTAACACTACTTTCTTCCTTCACAGATGCTGCCAGACCTGCTGAGCTTTTCCAGCAACTTCTGTTTTTGTTACCAGGATGTTGCCTGGAATGGGGGATTTTAGGTATGGAGAAAGGTTGGATAGACTGGGTTTGTTTTCACTGGAATACAAGAGATTGAGGGGGACCTGATCGAAGTTTATAAGATTGTGAATGGCATGGATAGAGTGGAAAGTATGAGGCTTTTTCCCGGGGTGGAGGGGTCAATTACTAGTGGACACAGGTTCAAGGTGTGAGGGGGAAAGTTTAAAAGAGATGTGGGAGGCAGGTTTCTACACAAAGGGTGATGAGTGCCTGGAAGGTGCTGCCAGAGGATTTGGTGGAAGCTGACGTAATAGCAGCTTTCAAGAAGCACCTGGATGAACATATGAATAGGAAGGGAACAGAGGGATACAGGCCCCATAAGTGAAGACAGTTTTAGCATGAAAGAGCAAAATGTGTCGGTGCAGGCTCGGAGGGCCGAAAGGCCAGCCCCTGTGCTGTATTATTCATTGTTCTCTTTGTTCTTTCTTCAGCGCAGGTTCAATTCCCACGCTGGCTGACGTCACCACGAGGCCTGCTGACCCTCAAAATACACCACCACCAATCACCTCTGTCTAATGAGAGAGCAGCCCAATGGTCTACTGAGATTATGGTGACTTTATTTTATCATAGAGACAATTACATCTTTAAGATGAAGAGCTGAGACTTATTGAAACAGCTGAAAAATCTCCAGATCTCCAGCCCGTGCTTATAGATTCGAGTTTGATGAAATGTATTACAAAACCAGTCAACCCTCACTTCCCCCCCACAAGGGTCAACAAACATGGGCTGACCTGGAACCAATCAGCTGCTTTTTACAGTGCTGAGCCCTCTGGAGCCAACAACAATTGGTCCCAATTGAAATTGAAAGACTGTCTTCTGTCAAACCTTCCCAGAAAACCCACATACAAACACTAGAACTTTCCCTCACTGCTTGAACAAGGCAGTGTCGAGGATACAACTCTGAATGTTTTCCCATAACTTGTTTTCAAAACCACAAACTCTTGATCCACAGTTTCCTCAGTGTAATGCCATACCTTTAGCCACTTGGGGAAGCAGGGGAGGAGATTGCTGGGCCCCTTGCTGAGATATTTGTATCATCAACAACCACAGGTGAGGTGCCAGAAGATTGGAGATTGGTTAACATGATGCCACGATTTAAGAAAGATGTTAAGGGAAAGCCAGGGAACTGTAAACTGGTGAGCCTAGCTGGTAGACAGTTTGTTGAAGGGAATCCTGAGGGCCAGGATGTACATGGATTTGGAAAGGCAAGGACTGATTAGGGATAGTCAACATGGTTTTGTTTGTGGGAAATCATGTCACACCAACTTGATTCAGTTTTTTGAAGAAGCAGCGAAGAGAATTTGTAAGGGGATAGCGGTAGATGTGATCTATATGGACTTCAGTAAGGCATTCAACAAGATTTCTCATGGCAGATTTGTTAGCAAGGTTAGAACACACAGAATACAGAAAAAACTAGCTATTTGGATACAGAACGGGATCAATGGTAGAAGACAGAGGGTAGTGGTAAAGGGTTGCCTTTCAGACTGGAGGCCTGAGATCAGCGGCGTGCCACAAGGATCAGTGCCGGGTTCACTGCTTTTTGTCATTTATATAAATGATTTGGATGTGAACATAGGAGGCATGGTCAGTAAGTTTGTAGATGATACTAAAATTGGCAGTGTAGTGGACAGGGGAGAAGGTTACTTCAAAGTACAACAGCATCTTGATCAGATGGGCCAATGGGTTGAGGAGTGGCAGATGGAGTTTAATTTAGATAAATGTGAGGTGCTGCATTTTGGAAAGGCAAATCAGGGCAGGATTTGTACACTTAATGGTAAGGTCCTGGGGAGTGTTGTTGACAAAAGAGACCTTGGAGGGCAGGTTCATATTTCTTTGAAAGTGGAGTCGCAGGTAGATGGGATCGTGAAGAAGGTGTTTGGTATCCTTGCCTTTATTAGACAGTGCATTGAGTATAGGAGTTGGGAGGTCATGTTGCAGCTGTACAGGACATTAGTTAGGCCACTTTTGAAATACTGCATCCAGATCTGGTCACCCTGCTGTAGGAAGGACGTTGTGAAATTTGAAAGGGCTCAGGACAGATTTACAAGGATGCTGCCAGGGTTTGAGGTTGAGGGGTGACCTTATAGAGGTTTTAAAAATCCTGAAGGGCATGGATAGGGTAAGTAGCTAAGGTCTTTTCCCTGTGGTGGGGGAGTCAAAAACTAGAGGGGCATAGGTTTAAAGTGAGAGGGGCAAGGTTTAAAAGGGACCTAAGGGGCAACTTTTTCACGCAGAGGGTGATACACGTGTGGAATGAGCTGCCAGAGGAAGCGGTGGAGGCTGGTACAATTACAACATTTAAAAGGCATCTGGATGGGTACATGAATAGGGAGGGTTTAGAGGGATATGGGCCAAATGCTGGCAATTGGGACTAGGTTAATTTAGGATACCTGGTCGAGCAGGACGAGTTCCACTGAAGAGTCTGCTTTCGTGCTGTACATCTCTATGCCTCTATGACTCTAACTGCTTTTAACCCACAGTCCAAGATATGTGCTGTCACCACACAGCCGAGAGCTGTTCAGAGACAACGCAGTGTGGGGTTGGAGGCACGCACCAGCGCTGTTTACAATAAATTACCATGTGTATCTAATTACCATGTGTAAGTCCTGGGGAGATGATAATACGGCAGTCATGCCACTGGGCTAGTATTCCAAAGGGAACATGGGCTTAAATCCCCCTACAGGTGGTAGAATTTGGAGCTGGTAAGAGAAGACTAAATATGGGAGTGAAGTGTAGCCACAAAGCTTCTCAACAAAAGCCTGAAGATCAAATCTATCAGACCAACCAATCAATCCACCAGAATTTGAAAAGCCATCGGTGCAAATTAGAGATCTGATTGGGAAGTAGTTTTCAGAGAATCCCTACTGTGTGGAAGCAGGACATTCAGCCCATCATTCCATACCACCTCTCCAAAGAGCATCTCATGCAGACCTGCGCTTCTCACCCTCAACACCACATCCTACCCTGTGCCCGTAAACCTGCATTTCCCATGGTTAATTGACCAAACTTGCACATTTTTAGACTGTGGGAGGAAACCGGAGCACCCGAAGGAAACGCATGCAGACATGGTGAGAATGTGCAAACTCCGCACAGACAGTCGCCCGAGGCTGGAATTGAGCCCAGATCCAGGCCACTGTGAGGCTGCAGTGTTAACCACTGAGCCACCGTGCCGCCAATTTCCTCCACTGTTAAACTGCATTGGGGAAGATAGGGGTTCCAGATTTTAAAAGATAGAAATGTGGATAATCTTCTACGTGGCTAAAATTTAGGCTAAGAGTATTTTAATTAAAGGCTTGGCAAGGGTGCACAGTCCTGTGTGTTGCAGAGCCTGCAGTATGTGGGAAATCCTACAGCATGTAGTGTCAATGGCTTGATCAGTCTGGAGACACAGCAGTGCATGTGGGAGCCTGAGAATGACATAGGTGGCACATTAGTGGATGTGCTGCAGCTTATGTAAATGCAGCCAGACGAGTAATGGGTGACCACCACCCAGGAGAAGGGAGGCAGGTAAGTCGTCAGGAGAGCCCCAGGCTGCATCTCGCTCAAGAGCAGATTTCCTGTGTTGGAAAATGAGGAGAGTGAGGGTTGCTGTAGGTAGCGCAGTCCAAGCCCAGCTGCACAAGTTGGGGGCAGAAAGAGAGAGGGCGCATTGGTGATAAGTGACTCCATACCGAGAGGTACAGGCAGGCGTTTCTGTGGCTAGAGTCATGGCTCCAGGATGGTGTATTGTCTCCCCAGGACCAGCCTCAAGGTTATCTCTGAATACCCTGCAGAGCATTCTGAAAGGAGATGGTTCACACTGGGATAACAAGAAGGGTCCAGACCCCCTGCTCCTTTGATGCGGCCTGGCCTGCTGTGTTCATCCATCTCCACACCTTGCTATCTCAGATTCTCCAACATCAGCAGTTCTTACTATCTCTGTTTCACATTGGGACCAATGAAGTAGGTTCAAAGAGGGATGAGGTCCTCCATCAAAAACTTATAGAGTTGGGAGCAGATTGAAAAGCAGGACCTCAAAGTTTGTAATCTCTGGATTTCTGGGAGGCAGACAGTGACAGGTGAAGGTGGATTTTGTGATTTAGGAGCCGATATCCACTGGTGGACCACAGGTAACAAGGTTGGATCCATTCACAATCAAGACACGAACATAAGAGCTGTCATCAGTAAGTTTGCAAATGGCACAAAAATTGGTCACGTGCGAAAAGATGAGGAAATCCTTATATCAGAGGACAACATAGATGCACTGATCAGATGGGCAGAGTAGTGGAAAATGGAATTTACTCATGAAAAATGTGATGGAATGCTCTTTGGAAGAACTAACAAAGTAAGGGAGTACAGGATGAATGGTAGGACCCAAGGAAATACAGAGGATTGGAGGACATTGGTGTATATGTCTACAAGTCCTTGAGGCAGCAGGTCACGTAGATATTGTGATCAGAGATAATGGGAGCTGCAGATGCTGGAGAATCCGAGATAACAAAGTCTCCAACACATCCCTCACCTTCCCGGACTCTCTGTCTCTATCTCAGGCAACCACCTAGAAACCGACATCCATCAAGCCCACCGACTCCCACAGCTACCTAGAATACATCTCCTCCCACCCACCTTACTGCAAAAATTGCATTCCCTATTCCCAATTCCTTTGCCTTCGCCACATCTGCTCCCAGGATGAGGCATTCCACTCCCGCACACCCCAGATGTCCGCGTTCTTCAAGGACCGCAACATTCCCCCCAAAGTGGTCGAGAACGCCTTCGACCGAGTCTCCCACATTTCCTGCAACTCATCCCTCACACCCCGCCCCTGCAATACCCACCAATACAGAATCCCCCCAGTCCTAACATACCACCCCATCAACCTCCGGATACAACGCATCATCCTCCGACACTTCCGCCATCTACAATCTGACCCCACCACCCAAGACATTTTTCCATCCCCACCCTTGTCTGCCTTCCGGAGAGGCCACACTCTCCATGACTCCCTTGTCCGCTCCACGCTCCCCTCCAACCCCACCACACCCGGCACCTTCCCCTGCAACCACAGGAAGTGCTACACTTGCCCCCACACCTCCTCCCTCACCCCCATCCCAGGCCCCAAGATGACTTTCCATATTAAGCAGAGGTTAATATGCACATAACCAATGTGGTATACTGTATCCATTGTACCCGGTGTGGCTTCCTCTACATTGGGGAAACCAAGCGGAGGCTTGGGGACCGCTTTGCAGAACACCTACGCTCAGTTCACAAATAAACAAATGCACCTCCCAGTTGCAAACCATTTTAACTCCCCCTCCCATTCCTTACACGACATGTCCATCCTGGGCCTCCTGCAGTGCCATAATGATGCCACCCGAAGGTTGCAGGAACAGCAACTCATATTACGCTTGGGGACCCTGCAGCCCAATGGTATCAATGTGAATTTCACCAGCTTCAAAATCTCCCCTCCCCCCACTGCATCCCAAAACCAGCCCAGCTCGTCCCCGCCTCCCTAACCTATTCTTCCTCTCACCCATCCCCTCCTCCCACCTCAAGCCGTACCTCCATTTCTGACCTACTAACCTCATCCCACCCCCTTGACCTGTCTGTCCTCCCCAGACTGACCTATCCCCTCCCTACACACCCATCTACACTCGCCTCTCCACCTATCTTCTCCTCTATCTATCTTCAGTCCGCCTACCCTCTCTCCCTATTTATTTCAGAATCCTCTCCCCATTCCCCTTTTCTGATGAAGGGTCTAGGCCCGAAACGTCAGCTTTTGTGCTCCTGAGATGCTGCTTGGCCTGCTGTGTTCATCCAGCTCCACACTTTGTTATCTTAGGTCAGGTAGATAATGTGGTTAAGAAGGCACATGAGATGGTTGCCTTTATTAATTGTGGTATTAAATACAATAACAAGTCATTTATGATGCATCTGTGCACAATGCTAGTGAAACCACAGCTGGAATACTGCAGCTCACAACACATAGTATAGGAAGGATGTGAATGTACTGGAGAGAGGGAGATCCTTCAGGGTATCGCCTCGGCTGGAGAGATTCAGAACAGAGACTAGACAGACTAGAGTTATTTTCCTTGGAGCAGAGAAGGCTGACAGCTGAACAGATTATAAGACCATAAGACATAGGAGCAGAAATTAGGCCATTCAGTCCATCAAGCCTGCTCCACCATTCAATCATGGCTGTTAAGTTTCTCATCCCCGTTCTCTCACTTTAACTCCATGACCCATGAACCCCTTGACAACCAAGAGCCTATCTATCCTTGTCTTAAATATACTCAATGACCTGGTCCCCATGGCCTTTTGTGGCAGTGAATTCCATAGATTCACCATTCTGACTAAAAATGTTGCTCCGTATCTCCATTCTAAATGCTGTGCCCTCAAGTCCTAGTCCCTCCTACCAATGGAAGCATCTTCCCAACATCCACTCTGTCCAATTCGGTATTCCGTAAGTTTCAGTTAGATCCCTCCTCATTTTTCTAAACTCCATTGAGCATAGATCCAGAGTCCTCAAATGCTCCTCATATGTTGAGCGAGGTGTGCAACCTCATTGAGGTGTTTGAAGTGATTAAGGTGTAAAACATTATGGACGCATACAGAAGCATAGATAGGGTGAAAACTTTCCCCTTCATTCAGGTGTCAGTAACCAGGCACAGTGGATATAAGTAAGGTGCAGGAGATTTAGAGGGGAAGAAGTTCTCTTTTCACAGAGAGGGTAGGATATCTGGAATCACTGCCTGACGGGGTGATAGAGGTGTCAATATTCACAGAAGTATTTAGATGATGACTTGAACAGCAAGCAAGGCTACTGAGCGAATGTTGTGATCAGAGTAATGAGGAACTCAGTGGCTAGCAGAAACAGGATGGGCCAAAGGACCTCTTTCCGTTCTGTAAAATCTCTACATTTCTCTATCCCCATATTATAACATTTTAAGGAAGAATTTCACTGTCTTAAAATCACTATAAGACATCCTGAAGTTGTCATATAAATGCAAGTCTGCCTTTGGTTGATTTTCATACCAGACATTGTACAGACTGACTGAGACATCATCAGGGGAACCTCGAAGTCAATTTCAAGCAGACATTTAAAAAAAATTCAGCAGAGAGGGATCTTGCAGCTTTGAGGTGATGTAAATAAGGATCAAAAAACTAATTAATATTGACCTGCTTCAGACTGACAGAAGAAATGGGAAATGCTGCACCCTTTACTATCTCATGATTATTCTGGGTGAATATTCATCCTGATTGATCACATTATCGAACAGACATCTGTGTTCTTGTGAAATTGAAAGGATCTCCCATTTTTCATCTGGAAGACAACAGGACACAGGGTCAAAGGTGAATCTGGTCCCAAACCTGAGGTGATTAAAAGCCAAATATCCTCAAAGCTATTAAATGGCTAGACTGCCCACAATTCATTTAGCAAACATCAAATGTCTGCTCTTGAGCTCTGAAAGGTCAAGTGTCAGAGCTCAAATGTCAAAGAGCAGGTGACCAAGGTCACCCTCCTTTATGAAGCTCAGGTGGCCAGACATAATGGTGTCTGCTTTGGCAGTTATCACTCTGCAATTATCGAATGTTTGCAGACGGCCAAGTGATTCCAACATAAGCTGAGACAAAAACAAAATCAAACAATCTTTATAAATATGGCTCCATTAACAGCAGCATAGGAAGAGGCCATTTGGCTTATCAGGACTGTGCTGGCCCTTTGAAAGATCTTTCCAATTAGTCTTGCCCTACTGTATTCATCCCTGCAAAATATTCCCTTTGTAAGATTTTGTAGCCACTGATAGCTAGGATAGACAGTCCATGATGCATAAGTAATTTTAAGGAAATTTATTTTACTTCATTAAGAAGCAATCATTTAGATATTATCCATTAGCTCTATCAGCACATAACCCGCGACAGTTGAAGGCAGTGCATAGCTACCAGAGGACACATGGACATTTGGTGCAGAGGATGTCAATCTCAGTAACATGTGTTTGTAGCCTCCTGAACTCCTGTCGAGGTGTTGGAAGATGGAACTCCCTCCATCTGCCTTGGTCCATCTACTCAGCGACGAAGATGGCTGTCCAATGTCTACCTCCTGTCTCTGAGCACTCTTTACTGGTGATGGTCTAGGTGATGGTAGCTTACCCTGGCTCAATGGCTTCCTTCAGCTTTTCTAAGCAACAACTGCAAAATTGATCCCCAAGTTGTCATAGTGGTCACGCTCCTCCACCTCTCTGTCTATCACTCAGTTTGAGGTCAGCGTTTTAATATACTTTAAGCTGAGGTTCATTTCCTGACCTTTTCTAATTACTTGCAGTGATAAGGGGGGACATATGATGCCAGAAGATTCCCACATATCAGTTTGGAATACAGTGGCTCCAACATTCTGAGTGCATTTACTCTACATTGTATGTCTCCTTGACTCTACTTAGAATTCTTCATGGTCTCCCAGAGAGAGAAAGTCAATGTTGAATTAGCTAATTCCGTAAGAATTTTATACTATCCTAAAAAAAATTACATCTTATGACTTCTTGTTTCCTACACTCTTCAATTCCACTTTGAAAGTCATTGATTCTGCTGCCACTAGACTTCTGGACAGTGTATCCCAGCACCTCATAACTTGCTGCATAGTAAAATGTTTTCTTCAATTGTTCTTTAGCCAATCTCCTTAAAACAATTCCTTAGCAGCACAACAAGAGCTCATGCTGCCAGTTCCTCACTGGATCCTTGGAAGCACAGACTCTGCACCACTGCCCCATTCTGATTGATGGTAATATTGTTCGAGACAACAGCAATGAGAGGTCAGTGAGCGAGTGCAAACCTAAAGGGACTGGTATGAATGACGTAAATGGACTGAGGAAGCAAAGATGGATTTCAATGTAAATAGCCCTTGGGCAACACACTTTGGGACAGATAGCAGCAGGTGTTTGTACCTGAAACATCTCAGTGTCAAAGGCCAAAATGGATTTACAGTTCTTCAACAGCCATTCACATTTATACAATGCTCATTGGACATGTGGTCAAAAGCTTGGTCCAAGAACAAGTACTGAGTTAATGGAGGAGAAAGAGGTGAAATGTTGAAGAGTTTTAAAGAGAGAACTGCAGACATTAGAGCCTATAAGACACTTGTTTGACCTCAGTTGGAATATTGTGTACAGTAGTGGGTGCCGCATTATTGGAATGATGTGAAAGCATTGGAAAGAGTGCAGAAATGGTTTACAAGCATGGCTCCAGGGAGGACCAAGTTTAGCTCTAAAAGCAGATAGAGGAAGATGGAATTGTTCTCCTTGGAGAGAAGGCTAAGAGGACAGCCAATAGAGGTTTTCAAAAAGGAATAGATAAGACAGAAGCAGGGAGGTTGCTTCCACTGGCAGGGGAAACTAAAGCCAGGGGAGCATAGCCTCAAAATAAGAAGAAACAGATTTAGGACTAAGTTGTGGAGGAACTTCTTCACCGAAAGGGTTGTGAATCTGTGGAATTCCCTGCCCAGTGAAGCAGTTGGGGCTACCTCATTGAATTTTATTAAGGCAAAGATAGATAGATTTTTGAATGGTAAAAGAATTAAAGGTTATGGTGAGTGGGTGGGTAGGTGAAGCTGAATTCACAGAAAGATCAGCCATGACCTTATTGAATGGCAGAGCAGGCTCGAGGGGCTGAATGGCCCACTCCTCCTCCTGTTTCTTATGTTCTTATGAGTGGCTGAATAGAGTAGATTGGGAGAAACTCTTCTCCTTTGTAAAAGGGACAAGAACAAGAGTGGCATAGATTTAAAGTCTTCAGCAATAAAGCGAGGGTGATGTGAGAAAACCCTTTTTATACATTGAGTATTTCTGAAGGGAATGTGCTGCCTAGAAATATGCTGGGTGCAGGTTCAATTAAGACTCCAAGAAAGCATTGGATGGTCATTTGGATAAAATAACGTGCAAGTGTATTAGGAAATTGGCAGGAGATTGGCACTGAATAACAATATGCATTTAACAAACTGATGCAGTCATGATGGGCTGAATGGCCTCCAACTATACTGTAACAATTCTGTGATACTGTGTCCGGATGAGTGGCTACAAAGGTCAAACAGAAAGGCCAATAACCAGGGACAACAGTTGTCTAATAATTGGCAAAAGATGTCCTGCAGGGCATTTGGAACTCACTGACTGAAGGAGTGGCATTGGAGAAACCCTCAACACGTGTAAAACATCAGTTATGGACTTGAAATATATACAAGTATATATATAAGGTATAGGGCTACAAACCAGCGGCTGGACAGCTCTTTCTGAACTATTACAGGCACAAGATCCTGTGAACCCACAAGGAAGACAGATGCACCAACACCAGCTTACTTGACCAGGCCAATACTCCTAACAGCCAGGTTACTGACCACCTGGATCAGCTACGTTGGGCTGGGCACATTGTTCCCAAGACCGAGGTGAGACTCTCCAAGCTGGTGCCTTACTCCCAGCTCCGAAATGGCAGGCAAGTCCCAGATGGACAGAAGAAGTGCTTCCGTGATATCATCAAGGCCTCACTGGGGAAGTGCAGCATTCCCACAGATACCTGGGAGTCACTGGCCCAAAACCATCCAAAGTGGAGGAGGAGCATCTGGGAAGGAGTTGAGTATTTTGAGACTCGCCATTGGGAAAAATTGGAAAACAGGAGAAAACTGTGAAAGGAGCGTGCTGCCACATTAATGCCCCACCCATTCCTTTCCAGGATCACCTTCTGCCCCAAGTGTAACAGAGCCTACAGTAGGTACATTGTTCTGTACAGCCACCTACAGACTCCCCCTGGCAGTGGAAGAGAGTCATCCTCGTCTGCAAGGGACTGCTGATGATGACAAGCAGAGTGGGCTAAATGCCCTCTTTCTGCACTGTTAAGTTCACTGATTCTATGAATCACAGAAACTAATGAACTAGTGTTGATATCTCAGTGACACCACAAAATCCCCTTTCTCAACCGTTCCTTTGAAAGTCATTTATACAGCAGGAATCAGTTTAACTCCCCAGGCAGCCTGACTCCACATGTGCTTTCTCCCGAACAGCTAAACCTGCTCTGAAACTTTCATTACTTTAAACATCTGAATTATGTCCTCTCTCAATCTCCTTTATAAGCAAAGTTAATCGCTTGTATCTTCCTTGATTTCCCCTGAGACCTGAATCTATCCCATACCTATCTACCTATCTGTACCCTTCTCAATGAAGTCCTGATTGAGACACAGGGACCAAAACTGTTCTGCATGGGATTGCTCTCATCATTAATCTGTCTGTATAACCTGGGCAGATAGGCAGACCAGATCAGATCCATTCTAAATCTACCTCTTTGCGGCTTTGCATACTTCTCTCTCTCTCTCTCTCTCTCTCTCTCTCGAGCTAACACCACTTTGATTTAATGCTTTCCATCTTTGTTTTTCCTTATCCCTACAAAGTCTCAGCCGTCTCTATTTCTGTAACATCCTCCAGCTCTACAGTTGTTAGAGATCACTCTGTCGGTTTAATATTGGCCCCTTAGCCATCTCTGATTGCAATCATTCATCATTGACATCCGTGTCTTTAGTTAGACCTGGGCCTTAAGTTCTGGGATTCCATCCCTAATCCTCTGTGTCTCTCTCTTCCTCTCTCCTCCTTTTTATCTTCTATAAATTCTACACTTTACCAAAGCTTTTACAAACTCTTTTCATGAAGCTCTTACAAGCAGCTAATGGGATTAGACCAGGGATATCAGGAGTTGGAGGCAAATCTCCAGGACATGGTAGTATGCAACCCCGGAGAAAAATTACAGCATCACTAAATAAATGGTTTAGTTGTTCCCTTTGGGCATTTCTCTTAAGCAGACAGAAAAATATTAAAAAGTGGAGAAAAGGCCATGTCGCTGACAGCCAACCTCAAATAACCGGGGCACAAGTCTTCTGTCTTTCTGATTAGTGAGAACGGTAATGCATCACAAGCATGGGCACCAGTTCAGTCCTGTTCAAATTTTATAGGTTCGTACGAGAGCCAGGGGAAGTGTTGGCCTATTGGTATTATCACCAGACCAATGAACCTAGAGACAGTGGTAATGGGGATAAGCAAGGACTACAGATTCAGGAAGTCAGAGTCAATAAAATGTGGAACTAGAGGAGCACAGCAGGTCAGACAGCATCAAGGAGCAGGAATATTGATATTTTGGGCTGGGATGCTGTTTGACCTGCTGTGCTCCTCCAGCTCCACGTTTTATTGACAATGTCCTGGGGAGCAAGGTTCAAATCCCACCACGGCAGTTACTGGAATTTGAATTCAATAAATATCTGGGATTCAGATTCCCATGATGACCATGAGTCCATGGCCAATTGTTGGGGATAAAAACCCCATCTGGTTCACCAATATAATTTAAGGAAGGAAATTGGCAATTCTTAACTGGTCTGGATGACAAGTGAATCCAGACCTACAGCAATGTGGTTTGGCTCTCAACTGTCCTTTGGGCAATTAGAGTTTGTATCAATATACAAGACTGCTATTTGGTTTATCAGCCAGGAAAACTTTTCAGCACACAATGGAGAACATTTTACAAAATCTACACCAGGTCACCATATCTGAATGCTTATGACAGAGATGATCAAGAAGGAGCGCTTAGAGAACTTGGACATAGTCTTTAGACATTTCTCCCAGGCAGGTGTATGCCTTAGAAAGGTTAAATGTGTGCTCCAGGCACCTGAAGTGACCTACTTGAGCTACACAGTTATAAGACTGCGTTACACCCATAAATGATAAGGTGAGGGCAATCAAAGGTACCCTGGCTCCCATATCTGTACTAAAGCTTAGATCTTTCCTTGGGCTGTTGACTTATTATGGAAAATTCATACATAATTTGGCTTCCATCCTGGCACGTTTACATCAACTCTTTAAAAAGGGTCAGCCTTGGAAATTGTCGCGAAGCCAAGTCATAGCTTTCAGGGAAGTGAAGCAACAGTTATCATCATCTAAGGTGTTGGCACACTATGATCCCAAGTGGGATCTGGTGTTGACATGCGATGTCTCCCCATATGGCCTCAGGATAGTATCAGCTCATTGGTGGCCCAATGGAGAGGAACGTCCAATGCAATAAGCATCCAAGACTTTGACTAATGCAGAGCATCAAGACACCCAGATTGAAAAGGAAGATTGGCAGTCATGTTTGGAGCCAGGAAATTCCACCAGGACCTTTATGGATGTAAATTTGTAATAATTATGGACCACAAGCCCCCGCTTCGTCTACCTAAGAGAACAAAGCAGTACTGCCCATAGCTTTAGGCTGAATTCAGTGGTGGGCTCTACTACTAAAGTGCTTATAATTACAAGTTGATACACAGTCCAGGAGCAAATGTGAATGTATTGAACCACCTTCTGCTGGCAGATACACTGCCAGTGGCACAGTGACTTGAATAGTCCGTAATGATTTTAGAGTTTCTGGATACACTTACCGTCACAGCTGACAATATCAGACTATGGGCACAGAAAGATCCGGTCCTAGCAAGACCAAAACAGCTGGTGGCGATGCAGAAAACCAAAGGGCCATCACAACCAGAAATTAAACCCTTTTGGTCCCAGAGAGACCAGATCAGAGTAGAGGATGGCGTATTATTATGGGGAGCAAGAGCGATTGTCCTGAGCAAAGGTCACTCCAAGTACTTTCTGAACTCCACCAGGGATTTCCAGTTTGAGCATGTTGGTGAGAAGTTATGTCTGGTGGCCAGGATTGGATGCAGACATGGCTGCAGTGCCCAGGGTGTCAACAAGGACAAAAGTTCCCACCTGCAGTCCATCCACACTCATGGGAATGGCCAGGTATACGTTGGACTGGGTCACATGTTGAAGATGCAGGCCCTTTCTTGGGCTCAATATTCTTAGTCATTGTGGATGCCCACTCAAAATGGCTGGACATGCATGGACTTCATTTGTCAAACATGGAGATGATGATAGAAAACCTGTTCACGTCTTTGACAATACAGGGACTCCAAAAGTGTTGGTCACAGGTTTGAGTATTTCCTAAAGCAGAGTGTTATTAGTCATACCATACCATCCATCTTCCAATGGTCTGGCATAAAGAGCAGTCCGAACTTTGAAGGCAGGCTTAAAGAAACAGCCGACAGCTTCCCCGATACCAAATTGCCCTGATCCCTGTATGGTTATTGGAGCACCCCTTGTGCAACGATAGGGACAGCTCCAGCAGAGCCGTTCATGGGGAGAAGACTCCACACCAGATTAAATCTAATCTTCCTGGAACGAGGTGTGTGGGGGTTGAGGGGTGAAAAGGCATCAGCAATGCCAATGCTGGACTCAAGATTCTGCTAAGGCAGAGAGACACTTTACTTCAGGGGATGAAGCTTGGTGTAGGAACCATGGAAATGGTCCTGTGTGGGTAGGAGGCATGGTTGACACAAGGTCAGATCCAGTGACATATAAAGCAAGGGTACGTGAAGAGTTCTGACTAAGCATGTGGGCCACTTGAAAGGTGCAAACTCATAAATGGGGTGGGAGTAAAATGTGCCCAGCTCCTCAGCTGCCTTTCCAACTGTTCCGAAAACCCACAGGTTCTCCATCTCTGTTAAGCGTTGAAGAGACCCCGGAATCTGAGATGGACACAGCTGATATCGCCACATCAATGCCGTTGCCGCATGAAGAGGGGAATGAATGCTGCTCATGTCAGAGGCAGGGCTGGAGGAACCTGACCCAGCATTAAAACACCACAGGATGAACTCCCAAAGAAAGAATTCGCTTATGTCCCTGAACTCGGAGGGGGATGGATATAGTGATTGTAACTAGGTCAGCCAGGTAGACCTCATAGAATATGAGTTCCCTGATTGGGGCTGTTAACCTGGTGCCATCAGGGAGCCCTGGCTGACAGATATAAACAGGAGTGTCAGAGGTTCTGTTCACTCTGAGAGCTGGCTCTGAGGGAGCTGGGTCAGTGTCAGGTACTCTTGACTCACTTACCTTCCAGAGTAGCAGACTTCCATCACCAACACTGGGGAATGACCAGAAGCAGCCACCTTCCCAGGGTCTGCAGAAGATGTGCTGGCCTGCAGGTGGGACTGAAACAGCGTGATTTCGAGTCCCTTCTCCCCAGCGTACTCCTGGCAAATGTCTGAGCCATTGAGAACAAAATGGATGAACTTAACACTAGACTTACCATCCAGGGGAAACTGAGAGACTGCTGTCTGCTCTGTTTCACAGAGATATGGATCATCCCTGCTCCGCCTCAATGTGCCTGACAACTTGAGAGTTTCTTGATACATTCCCTGGAGCACGTGGCGTCTATGGCTAAGGTAAAGGGAAGGAGTTCTGCCTCTCCGCACCTCCTGGTGCACAGATGTGGCTGCCCCGTTGAGTTATTGCTCCCTGGGTCTACAATACCTAATAGTGAAATGCCATCCACACTACCTGCCACACGAGTTCACCTGCACTACCCTGACAGCCGTCTGCATCCCACCCAACTTGAGCAGCAGGAAAGGCGACATTTCGGGTTTACACTCTGCATCAGGACTATGCGGACCTGTTCTGATGGTAGGCAAATTGCAAGGGATTGAGGCAGGCAGAGGGAGCTAGAGTTAATGTGAGCCATGGCTAATCCTTTGAAGCAATTCATAATGATGGAGGTCAGAGCCACTGAGTGGAAAACTGCACTTGACGAACTATACAATGTGTCAAACAGCCTTGGGACAGAATACCCTTTGGGCCTTAGTCATTGTGGCCCATGACTTCAACCAAAACATTAACGCGTCTCCTGTTCCACCAGGGGGCTGAGCATCCTGGACCAATGCTGCACAACCGTCAAAGATACCTATTGCTGCACACCCCACCCACGTTGGAAAATTGGATCACAACACTGTGTTCCTCCTCCCAGCTTACAAGCAGAAATTGAAATATGAGGACCCAGTACAGAAAGTAGGACTGTGCTGGTCTGGGGCAGCGAGAAAGGTTCTGCGGGACTGCTTGGAATCGGTGGACTGGTCTATGTTCAAGAGCTCAGTGACCAAGCTGGACGAGTATACCATCACCATCGCAGAGTCCATTAGCAAGTGAGCCATATCTCTGTGAAACAGAGCAGACTGCAGTCTCTCAGTTTCCCCTGGATGGTAAGTCTAGTGTTAAGTTCATCCATTTTGTCCATTAGCAATATGCTCCCCAACTGGATGAAGTGGGAAATCCATTATCTACTGAATACCGGGCAAGCAGTGTTAAAGTCAGAGGACACTGACCTTTACAGCAACCCAAGGCATGACCTCTGTAAGGCCGTTAGAGATGCCAAGAGGCAATACCGGACTAAGTTAGAGACCCAAACTGACCACACTGACACTTACCATCTGTGACAAGGCCTATACAGGCTACGAAACAAGGCAGAACGGAATAGCGGACAAAAATAAATCCTCCCATGATGCAGTCAATGTATTTTATGCTCGGTTCAAACAGAAGTTCAGCGGAACGGTGTCACCTGGCCCGATAGCCCCAAATGAACCTGTACCCACAGTCACCACATAGATGTTAGATTGACCTTCTTGAGAGAGAACCCATGGAAAGTGAGCAGCCCAGATGGAGTCCCTGACCGGGCACTCGGACCCTGTGAGGACCAGCTGGTGGGAGCATTCACTGACATCTTTAACCCCACCTTACTATGATCTAAAGTAGCCCCCCCACCCCAGCTTCACGAAAACCACCATCATACCTGTGCCGAAGAAAAGACTTGCAGTGTCCCTCAATGACAGTCACCAGGTGGCTCTGACCTCCATCATTATAAAGTGCTTCAAAAGATTAGTTGTGGCTCACGTTAACTCCAGCTTCCCTGCACCCAACACTACCCCTTCCCCACCCCACCCCAGCCTGCCTCGACCTGCTGCAATTTGCCTCCCATCACAACAGGTCCACACAGTCCTGATGAAAGGTGTAAACCCAAAACGTCACCTTTCCTGCTCCTCTGTTGCTGCTGTCCAGCCGTGTTCATCCAGCCCCACACTGTATTAACCATGACAGGTGCCATCTCCCTGGTCCTACCCTCATCCTTGAAATATCTGGATAATAAAGATATCTATTTCAGGCTCCTACTTATTGACTACAGCTCCGTCTTCAACACGACAATCCCCAGACTAGGTTTCTGTTCCATCCTCTGCAATTGGACCCTCAGCTTCCTGATCCATAGACTGCAATCAGTGAGGATAGATAACAGCACCTCCTCCATGAAAATCCTCATCACCAGTGCCCTGCAAGTCTGCGTACTCAGCCCCCTTACTGTACTCCCTGTACACTCGTGGCTGTGTGGCCAATTTTCATCTGAGCTCCATCTACGAGTTCGCTGATGACACCAACATTGTAGGCCAGATCTCAAACAATGATAAGACAGAATAAAGGAAAGAGATAGAGTGCTTGGTGATATGGTGTAAAGATAACAATTTCTCCCTCAATGTCAGGAAAACTCAGGAACTGGTCATTGGCTTCAGGAAGTGGAGTGGAGGGCACACCCCTTTTACATCAGTAGTGCTGAGGTAGAGATGGCCAAGAGGGTCAGGTTCCGAGGAATGATGATTGCCAACAATCTGTCCAGGCCCACATGACGACACAAAAATGCCCCCTCATCCTCAGGAACTGAGGAAACTCTGCATGTCCATATGACTCTCACCAATTTTTATAGATGCACCATAGAACGCTCTGCCCAGGACCATAAGGAACGACAGAAAGTTGTGAACACAGCCCAGACTATCACACAAGCCAACCTTCCATCCATCACTTCCATTTGTACTTCTCAATGTCTCAGAAAGGAAGACAATATCATAAAAGAACCCTTCTACCCCAGACATAATCTTTTCCAATCTCTTCCATCAGGTAGAGGATACAAAATCTTAAACACGTGTATCAACAGGCTCAAGAACAGCTTCTTCCTTGCTGCTATTAGATTACCGAATGGACCTCTCAAATTTTAAAACTAATGTTGACCTTGCCTTTTGTGCCACTTCTTTGCAGCCTCAACTTTGTATTCCTCACAGTATTCAATCTCCCTATGATCTTCGTATGCTATGATCTGCCTGTACTGCTTGTAGAACAAAACTTTTCACTGTACTCAGGTACAACAATAAATCAAATCAAATAAAGATTAACTTGGTGATGGATAGTGGCCCCTGTGGAGTTATGTCACCCAACCCTCCATAGGTTTCAGTGCTGCTCCCTTGTGTGAGCCAGGGTTTGTATGGAAACACTGTCACCTCTCAGCACTGGGTTTAAATCCTACTCCAGGATGTGAACATTAACAGCTGAGCCAGTGCGGTTGTGTGGGAGCACTGCACCTTCAGAAACACTGCCTTTCAGATCCAATGATTAGCCAAGGCACTGTAATCTCTAATGCAGGTGCAAACATAATAAGTTTAAAGAGAATCCCGTGTGACCTCCTGATCAATATTTATTCCACAAGCAACGTCACAAAAATACATTATCTGGCCATCTTCACAGTATTGTTTGTGGGAGTTTGCTGGGTATAAATTGACCACTGCGCTTCCTACATCACAACAGTGTCTATGAACATACATATACAATAGAAGCAGAAATAGGCCAATTGGCCCCTCAAACCTGTACCTCTATTCAATAAGATCATGGCTAATGTGTTTGT
This sequence comes from Stegostoma tigrinum, assembly GCF_030684315.1. Classification (NCBI taxonomy): domain Eukaryota; kingdom Metazoa; phylum Chordata; class Chondrichthyes; order Orectolobiformes; family Stegostomatidae; genus Stegostoma; species Stegostoma tigrinum. The sequence continues at coordinate 5,809,915 of NC_081383.1, read as the reverse complement.
ATTTCGCATTCTACTCGCAATTCCCACGTCCAACAAGAATCTACTTCTGCTCTAAAAATATTCCATGGTGCTGCATCAACCAGCTTCTAAGGCAGAGAGTTATAAAATCTCTGAGATTAAAATAAATTCTCCTCTTCCCTGTCCTGAAAAGATAGCCTCTAACTTTAAAACAGTGCTCCCGGAGCCTGTACTGTTGCACACATGGAAACATCTTTTCATTGCACACATTGTCAAGGCCATTCAGCATCTTACACATTTCAATTAACTCACCCTTCACCCTTGGAAACAAGCTCAGTCTGTCCAACCTAACCTTGTAAAACAACCCATTCATTCCATTTACAGGTATTGAACAGCCTGTCAACCATCTCCTACGTCTTGACATACTTCCTGATGTAAGGACTATACATTGAACAGTACTCATTAGCTGTAGATTTCTTTGGATCGTTCAGTGTGTGATGGGTGTTTTAGGAATTCTTTCTTTGGTGATTTAAACTCATGCATTTACTAAATTGTTGATGGGTTCATTAATGGATGGAAGACTGGCTCGGAGGTGAAGTCATACACGACACAGTGGGCTGGGGCAGGAGACCCTGCTCCAGAGGTGTGTAACATTTCTGAACAGATTGATTCAAAAATATCTGCAGCACAAGACGTTCAGCCTATTGTGACCATAGCTGATTTGTCTTTTGATGACAAAGGAGAGAGATTAAAGTCTTCAATGAGGACTTGTCATAGATGCAGGAAAGTAATGAGGGAGTGATACCTCTGTGTCATGTCCAGTGAACCGGTACAATATTGCTGTAAGACATTAAAAGATTCATTGCATCCTGCCTACCAACAAAACTGGTGAGCCACCAGCTTTATTTACAGAGCACAAATAGGTATTCAGAAAGATACTGGCAGGGAGGAGAGAAAGTTAAATATTCAACAGAACCACCAGCATCTGGAGAGGTCAGTGTGTGTGTGTGTGTGTGTGTGTGTGTGTGTGTGTGTGTGTGTGTGTGTGTGTGTGTGTGTGTGTGGGTGTGTGTGTGTGTGTGTGTGTGTGTGTGTGTGTGTATGAAGACAATGGGAGATTTCATCTGGTTGCTGACATCGGACACATTGGGAAATTTCCTCGCTGTGTGCTTGTGACAAGGAAGAGTTAATCTTTCCCAAGATTCAAAAATGAACTGATAATAATATCCATAAGGCAATCATGGTGTGCTAATCCTTTCCAATTTTTCACCTTTCTGACATATTTCTCAGGGATTTGAGTTAATAGATTGAGTTGATACGAGGGTGTTGGGGCTGACAGATGGAGTCTGCGTATGTTGAAGTGATCAGAAGGAAGTAGAAATGATTAAAAGCGCAGGCCACTGTCCTTTTTGTTGATGTGGACATTCATCGCGATGACTCCTCAATTGACACTTTCAAAAATTCAGACGAAAGAATCGGCAAAGCCAATGTTTTACGAACAAACGTGATTGCTCATGAACAAAGTGCTACCCTGGTGAGTTACTGATAGTATATTATTGGCATATTACCTCATGTGAAAGTATCAGCCTGTGCTCGCTGCATGAATAGACAAGCATCACCTCGGCCCTCAATGTCACATCGCAGCCCAGCAGGGCAGTCACTTCACTTCCTCGCATTTTCCCTTTCCGATGTGTGAATATCTATAATCTATACGCAGTCACATACAGAGAAACAAAATCTCAAGGTACACACAGAGGGAAAACTTTATACTCTCACACACACACACACACACACACACACACACACACACACAGGTACACATGCACACATACGCACTCACACACTCTCATACCCTCATACTCAGAGAAACTCTGCAGAAAGAAACTCACATATTCTTCCAAAAATTATACATGCATATAAACATATTGCAACTGTAAACACTTTCATATAGGACTAAAAATGTAATGGCTCATTGTGGCCAATGCTTGGTCAGTGAATAATAATGTCAACTTGTGTCAAGTCCCATTCATGCTGAATGGACACAAACATCTTATAGCCTTTCAGTTTCAATGATTGTGGTATTCAGCTGAGTGCAACATTTAATGCTGAGACTCTGAATGCTCAGCAGGAGAACCAACAGAAAATGTGTGTGTGTGCGTGTCTGTATGTATGCTTGTACATGTGTGTACATATGTGTACGTGTGTGTCCGTGTGTATCTGTGTGTGTGTGTGTGTGTGTCTGCACACGTGTATGGGGGTGGAGGTCTGGAGCTCAGCCTGTCCATGGGACACTGAGTTCATTGCACAGATGTCCTGCTGGATGTTTTTAGTGAGTGATTCTTATAAAAGGGACATGCAAACCCTTAACAAACTTTATTGTGGAGGTTAGGAGTACAAGATCAAATGGGTTAAACACTAAAATAAAACAAACAACTGCAGATGCGAAAGATTTAAAACAAAACAGAAATTGCTGGAGAAGTACAACAGGTCTAACAGCATTGTGGAGAGAGAAACAGTTAACATTTTGAGTCCTTCCTCAGAACTGCATGGACTTGTATAGAACACAAGTTTGAGAATTAACTGGAACATTGCGGAAGGTCTGCCTGCTACACTTTATGAAAGATGTAAAGGTGTTAGAGAGGCAACAGAAAAGGTGGATGGTTCCTGGGATGGATAGATTGGAGAAAATGGGTCTGCACTCCTCAGAAAAGGGAAGCTGGAGAGAAGGCTTGATCAAGATCACAAGGGTCTGGGCACAGCATGTCCAAGAAACTGTTGCCATTGGCAGATGCATTGCAAATCAGAGGGCACATGGTTAAGTAATTGGCAAAAGAAGGATTTTGGGGACATGAGGAAAATCCATTTCATGTAGCGAGTGGTTTAGGTCAGCAATGCACTATCTGAGAGTGTGGTGAAGGCAGAGTCAATCAAGATTTTCAAGAGGAAATTGAAATGTTAGCTGAAGAGGAGGAATGCACAGAGTTACAGGAAGAAGATAGGAGAGTGGCACTGAATGAATGACTAATTTGGAGAGCTGGTGTAACAGCATAGGCTGAATGGCCCTGTTCTGTGTTGTAACATTTCTATGATTCTCCCAGATGCAGTACCAGGAGATTGCCAAGATGAAGAAGCTGAGGTTTGGGAACCATCCTGGAGCGGCAGTAGGTGGGCAGAGTGACCAATTCCTGAAGTTCAACATGAGAACCTGGCAGCAGACTGCACAAAAATTCAATGAATTCTTGCGGCTTGTCAAGGTCAGTGAATGCAACTTTAAAAGACCATCCCATGGGTGGCACGCTCAGTGGTTTGCACTGCAGGCTCACTGTGCCAGGGACCTGGTTTAATTCTACCCATTGAGCAATTGTCTGTGTGGAGTTTGCACATTCTCTCCAAGTCTGCGTGGGTTTCTTCAGGGTGCTCTGGTTTCCTCCCACAGTCCAAAGCAATGCAGGTTAGGGTGAATTGGCCATGTTAAATTGTCCACAGTGTCCAGGAATGTGCAGGTTAGGTGAATTGGCCATGATAAATTGTCCACAGTGTCCAGGGATCTGTAGGTAGGTGAATTGGCCATGCTAAATTGTCCACAGTGTCCAGGGATGTGTAGGTTAGGTGGATTAGCCATGGGAAATGCAGGGTTAAAGAGGTGGGGTGGGTCTGGGTGGGATGCTCTTCAGAGAGTCAGTGTGGACTTGATGGGCTGAAGGGCCTGCTTCCACACTGTAGGGATTCTATAATCTCTCAAATAAAAAAAAATACTGCAGATGCTGGAAATCCACAGTAGAGCAAGAATGTGCTGGAGAAACTCAGCATCTGTGAAGAGAGAAACAAGGCAGAAACAAGACTCAAGGTGTTAACTATGTTTCTCTCTCCACAGATGCTACCAGGCTTGCTGAGTTTCTCCAGCAGTTTTTCTGTTTTATTTTAGAACTAACTCCTCATTTTGCTCACTTCCACCCTACAGATCCTGCTCCACCCCCAACTCCAGCACATGGTGCCTAGCATCAGGATTCACGATAGCATTCAGAAACACCATCTAATCCTCATAGTAAGGGACTGAGGACACACCCTTGTGGCGGGGGGTGGGGGGGGGTTGGTGGGGGGGGGGGTGGTGCTCCAGTGCTGAGGGTTGTCCTGGAGGAGATCCAGTTGTTTATCCTCACTGGTTGGTGCCTATTGGTCAGAAAGCTGAGGATCCAGTTGCAGAGGGTGGAGCTGAGACCAAGGTCATGAAGTTTTGAGATCAGTCTGGAGGGGATAAAGGTGTTGAAGGTGGAGCTGTGTTTGCTGAGCAGCAGTCTGACGTGGGTGTCTTTGTTGTCCAGATGTTCCAGGAATGAGAGCAGGACTAGAGATATGGCATCCTCTGTGAACCTAGATCAGTTTTGCAATTAACCATCTCATTAACTGGGAAATATATTTTGATATGTGGAATGGTGGGGCTACAGCAATGGTGCACGCTTCCACTCCCAGTTCCCTCAGGTTTATTCAAACAAACACAGTGAGTAGAGATTCCCATGGATCACATTCACTAGACCCACATTATCAAACGTAAAGCAGTTAAAGCAATTTGTGTTGGCACAATGGCTCAGATGTTAGCACTGTTCCTGTCTCTGTGCTAGGGACCCAGGTTCGGTTCCACCCTCGGGCAACTGGCCGTGTGGAGTTTGCACATTCTCCCCGTGTCTGCATGGTTCTCCTCTGAATGCTCTGGTTTCCTCCTGCAGTCCAAAGACGTGCAGATTAGGTGGATTGGCTGTGGGAAATGTCAGATTACAAGGATAGGGTGCAAGGGGCAAGTCTGGGTGGGATGGTCTTCGAGGGGATGTGAGTGTGAATGGGCTGAACGCTTCCACACTGTAGAGATTTCATGAAAGCCCCTGAACACAACAGAGGTCATGGGCCTCTTGATTTCCAAACCAGCCCCAAGTTTCTCAAAAAACCCTCTCCTTCTGATTTTCTGTTTTTGGATAGCCAAGAGTTACAACCTGGATAGTCAATGCTGATGAACGACGAGAGGTGAGAACTATGCCAGACCTCTCATGAACCAACACCATCTGGCTGCAACCACCAGATTGGATAATGGCACTGTGCATATCTCAGAGGGTTGCACAAAGCCAGGATTCCCAATTGGCTACTCATTGGGCATGAGTGAGTTATAGCCACACCGGTGAAAAGGACTGTTCATAGATCAGTTTGTCAGAAGGAGTGGGCATAGACAATACAGATGAGGGCTGACAGTGGGCAACCTACAGCAGAATGGAGAGATTGGATGGGCTATTGTTGTTCGCCTGGCAGCAGAGGAGACTGAAGGGGGCCATGATTGAGATGTATAAGATTATGAGGGGCATAGATGGGGTATAGAGGAAGGTGGAGGGATCAATGACCAGGCAGCATAGATTTAAGGTAAGAAGCAGAAAGTTCAGAGGAAATGTGAGGAAATATCTTTTACTCAGAGGATGTTGGGAATCAGGAACTCGCTGCCTCTAAGGGTGGTTGAAGCAGAAACCCTCTTAACATTTCAGAAGTGTTTATCTTTGCACTAGTGATGTCTAGACATACAAGGCTGTAGGTTAAGTGCTGAAAAATGGGATGAAAATAGTTAGGTAGTTGATTTTTGACTAGCACAAACTCAATGTATCAAAGAGTGTTTTTCTGTGTTGTATATCTCTACGACCCTTTGAGAATAGTGTATTCACAGAGATGTTTCATGTATGGACAGGCCAACCGGGCTTTAGCTTCATGGTGTCAAAGAGCATAGAGGGCTCCAACATCCGCTTAGCACTGTGCCTCATGTAGAACTTGAAGCCCATCCTTCCCACCATGGAAGTGGTCACCAATTCCATCCTGATGTTCGAAGACCCAGCCCTTTGGTAACTGATATTTTAGGCTCTATTAATGAAAAGGCAGCTTCTGTGCTGCATTGGAAGCTTGGACTGAGGAAAAGTTGATGGCGTCAGGGGCTCAGATTACTACCTGAATGGCCACAGTTCGGAGTCCCCTTGCAGGCACTTACAGCAACCATTTCAGGTGAATGACGTTGGTTGTGTGTGGGGGGCTATCATCTCTGACGACCACAAGTTATTACAAGCAAGGGCAAGTGTCAGCCTATTAGTATTGTAACTGGACTAGTAATCGAGATACCCATGTAATGCTCTGTAGACAGTATTCAAAACCCAACGAGGAAGATGGCAGGATCTTAATGCAATAAAAATATGGAATTAAATATCTTATAATAGCCATGAAATTATTATTGATTATTCTAAAGAATTCGTCTAGGATATCACTAATCTGGAGACTGTTCAGAAAAGGTTTACCAGCATGTTGCTGGGAATGGAGGATTTGTGTTAGAAGGAGAAGCTGGATAGCTGCGACATGTTTCGTCGGAGGAGGTTGAGGGGTGGCCTTACAGAGGTATACAAAATCATGAGGGGCACAGATAAGGTGAAGAGCAGGTATCTTTTCCCTAGGGTTGGAATTTCAAGACTAGGGGGCGTATTTTTAAGGCGAGGGAAGAAAACTTTAAAAAAGAAACATGGGGCAATGAGTAAACCTCCCCTGGACCCTCTCTAAAGGCCAAAAATGCTCACAATACTTCAAATGCAATCTGACCAGAGCCTTATTCAGATTCAGCAGTACATCCCTGCTCATATTCTACCCCTCTCAGAATAAATGTTAACATTGAATTAGTCTTCCAACTGAACCTGTATGTTAACCTTAAGAGAACCCTGAACTGGAACTCCTAAGTGCATTTGAGCTTTAGATTTCCAAGGCCTTTCTCCATTTAGAAAATAGTCTACACTTCCGTTCTTTTGACCAATGTGCATACATTCCCACATTCCCACGTTGTATTCCATCTGCCACTTCCTTTCTCAATTACATAGCTTGTCCAAGACCTTCTGCAGCCTCCTGCCTCTTCAACACTACTTGCTCTTCCAACTATCTTTGTGTCATCTGCAAACCCTACAATGCCCTCAGTCCCTTAATCCAGGCTATTAATGTATAATGTGAATAGTTGTGGCCTCAACACTGGCCCCTGTGGAACTCCACTAGTCACTGGTTGACATCCTGAAAAAGACCCATTTGTCCTGACTCCCTGCTTTCTGCCAGCCAACCAATCCTCTCCCCATGCCGATACTTTGCCCCTAAAACCATGGGGGTCTTCTCTTATTTAGCAGCCTCCTGTGCAGCACCTTCTCAAAGACCTCCTGGAAGCCAAAATAGATTGCATCCACTGGCTCTTCTTTGCCTAAATCACTCAATAATTCATGCCAACCATGATGCCATTCTAACCTAATCCCATCTGCCTGCACCTGGTCCATATCCCTCTGTTCTCTGCCAGTTCATGTCTTTATCTAAATGCCTCTTAAAGCTTGCTATCATATCTGCTTCTGCCACCTTTGGTGGCAGCACGTTCCAGGCACCTACCACCCTCAAAGAATTTCCTTGCACTTCTCCTTTAAACTTTCCCCCTCTCACTTTATACCTTTGTCCCCTAGTATTTGACATTTCCACTCTGGGTAAGAGACTCTGATTCCCCGCCTTATCCATGCCTCTCATATTTTTATATATTTCCATCAGGTCATCCCCTCAGCCTTGGGTGCTTTAGTGAAAGCAGTCCAAGTTTGTCCAACCCATCCTTATAGCTAATATATCCAATCCAGGCAACACCCTGGCAAACCTCTTTTGCACAGTCTCCGAAGTCTCCAACACTTTCCTGTGGTTTGATGACCCAAGCTACACACAATACTGCACATTTGGCCGAACGAAAGATTTATACACCTTCAACATGACAAATTTTATACTCGCTGCTCTGACTGATGAAGGCAAACATGCCATATGTCTTCTTAACCATCTTATCCACATGTGTTGTTGCTTGCAGAGAGCTGTGAACTTGGACCCCCAGGATCTCTCTATACATCAATGTTCCTATGAGTCCTGCCATTTAAAGTATACTTTCCTGTTGCATTTAACTTCTCAAAATGCAGCACCTCACATGTGCTCAGATTGAACACCATCTGCCATTCCTCTGCCCGAAATTCCATCAGTTGTTGTTGTGTGTTTTGAGTCAATGTGCCCAGACCACTTAGTTGGGTTCTGTGGATACTACACCCATGATATCAGCTCTATACCACTGGTTTAGCAATTCTAACAGATTTGGCAGGCATTACCTCCCCTTGTCTAATCTGTGATGACTCAGCCCTATTTTACAGTGCATTTCCAAATGCTCCCTCATCTCACCCTTAATAATGGATTCTAAAATCTTGCCAATGACCAGGATCAAGCTAACTAGCCTATAATTTCTCATCTTTTGCCTCCCTCCTTTCTTAAACAGGCGTGTTACATTAGCCGGCCAAGCAGCATCAGAGGATCAGGAAGGCTGACTTTTCGGGCCTAGACCCTTCTTCAGAAAGGGCCTAGGCCCGAAATGTCAACCTTCCTGCTCCTGTGATGCTGCCTGGCCTGCTGTGTTCATCCAGCTCTACACCTTGTTATCTCAGATTCTCCAACATCAGCAGTTCCTACTATCTCTGTGTTACATTAGTCATTTTCTTGTACTCTGGAACCCTTCCTGACTCCAGTGATTCCTGGAAGATCACCACTAACACCTGTACAATCTCCTCAGCTACCTCCTTCAGAACCCTAAGGGGTGTAATCCATCTGGTTCAGGTTACCTATCCACCTTCAGACCTTTTGCCTTCCCTAGCACCTTCTCCTTAGTGATGGCCATTACACTCACCTCTGTCCCTTGACTCTCTTGAAGTTCTAATGTGCTGTTGGTGCTTTCCACTGTGAGAACTGATGTAAAATCTATCTCTTCACAATTTCTTTTTTCTCCATAACTATTTCACCAACCTCAGTTTCCCGTGGCCCAATATCCACTATTAACTGTCTGTTACCTTTCATATATCTTAAAAAAACCTCCTGCAACTTCTTTTACATTACTACCTAGGTTTCAAACAACAAAGAATAAAGAAAATTACAGAACAGGAGCAGGCCCTTCGGCCCTCCAAGCCTGCTCCGATCCCTCATATTTCCTCTTCTTCTTCTTTATTGATATTTTTGGTTATCTTCTGCCAGTTTTTAAAGACTTTCCAATTCTCTGGCTTCCCACTCATCTTCACCACATTGTATTTTTTTTTCTTTTGTTTTTATGCTGTTCCCTGGCTTCCCTTGTCAGCGATTGTCGCCTTGTCCATCCCTTAGTATGTCCCTTCTTCCTTGGGTTGAATTTCTGTTGTGCCTCCCAAATTACCCCCAGAAACTCCTGCTATTGATGCTCCACGGTCTTCCCTGCTTGGGTCTCCCTTCCAATCAACTCCAAACAGCTCCTCCCTCATGTCTTTGTAATTACCTTTACTCAATTGTAATACCATTACATCTGATTCTAGCTTCTCCCTTTCAAACGGCAGGGTAAATGCTATCATATCATGGTCACTGCCTCCAGGGCTTCTTTCACCTTAAGCCCCATACTAAAACCCAGAATTATCTGTTCCCTAGCGGGTCCGACAACAAGCTGCTCCAAAAAAACCTCTTAGATATTTCACAAATTCCTTTTCTTGGGATCCACGATCAACCTGGTATTCCCAAGCCACCTGCATTTTAAGTCCCCCATGATTATTATATCAGAGCTTTTCTTGCCTCCCATTTCTATCTCCTGATTTATTTTCTTCCTCACATCCTAGGAGGCCTGTACATGACTCCCAAACGGGTATTTTCTCCTTTGTAGTTCCTCACCTCTAACCACACAGATTCTACACCTTCTGCCTCTATATCACTTTTTACTATCAATTTAATTTGACTGCTTTAGGGCAGCATGATGGCTCAGTGGTTGGCACTGCTGCCTCACAGTGCCAGGGACCCAAGTTTGATTCCAGCCTTGGGTGACTGCCTGTGTGGAGTTTGCACATTGTCTCCAGGTGCTCCAGTTTCCTCCCTTAGTCCAAAGATGTGCAGGCTAGGTGGATTGGCCATGCTAAATTGCCCATAGTGTTCAGGGATGTGTAGATTAGGTGGGCCATAGGGGCATGGGTCTGGGTCGGATGCTCGGAGGGTCAGTGTGGACTTGTTGGGCCAAAGGGCCTGTTTCTACACTGTGGGGATCCTGTGATTCTAACAAACCAAACCTGATTCCCCCACCCATCTGTCTGCCATAGAGTCATACAGCACAGAAACAGACCCTTCGGCCTGACTGGTCCATGCTGAACAGACTTCCTATACTAAGAAAGTCCCATTTGGCTCCTATCCATGTACCCACCCAAATGTCTTTTAAATATTGTAATTGTGCCCACTTCTACCACTTCTTTTGGCAGCTCATTCCATAGATGCACCACCCTCTCTATGAAAATGTTGCCCCTTAGGTCCCTTTTAAATATTTCCCCTCTCACCTTAAACCGACGCCCTCTAGTTTTGGACTCCCCTTCCCTGGGGAAATGACCTTGTTAATTCGCCCTATCCATGCCTCTCATTATTTTATAAACCTCGATGAGGACAGCCCTGAGCCTCCTACATTCCAGAGAAAAATGTCCCAGCCTATCCAGCCTCTCCTGATAACTCAAACTTTCCAGACTCGGTAACATCCTTGTAAATCATTTTTGTGCCCTTTCCAGTTTAATAACATCCTTCTTATAGCAGGGAGGCCAGAATTGTACACAATACTACAAATGGGACCTTACCAATGTCTTACACAGCTACAGCATGACATCACAACTGTTGCACTCAACTCTCTGACCAACTCTCTGACCAACTCTCTGACCAACTCTCTGACCAATGCATGTGTACCTGCACCCATAGGTCTCTCTGTTTGACAACACTCCCCAGGGCCCTGTCATTAATTGTGTACGACCTGCTATGGACTGATTTATCAAAATGCAACACCTTGCATTTATCTCAATTAAACTCTGTCTGCCTTTTGTTGACCCACTGTCTTTTCGATAGGATGTGTATCCTTGGGTATTTAGCTCCCAGCCCTGATCCCCTCACTGCCACATCTCTGTGACACCCACAACATTGTACCCACCAGTTTCAATCTGCACTATGAGCTCATTTACTTCGTTTTGTATACTGCGTGCATTTAATCCAACACCCTCAGTCCTGTGTTGACTGTCCCCCTTCTCATAGTCGTCCTCTAATCTGCTGTGCCTGGAGTTAGATTGCTGACCCTTCCCATACTCTCTGTCCAATCACTTGGTCTGGAAACTTTACCTCACCTGAGCCTTCCTCCCCTTTAAATAGCTTGAAGGCCTTGCGACCATTCTGTTTAGCCTTTCTGCTGAGATCCTGGTCCCAGATCAGTTCAGGGTGAGCCCATCACACAGCAGCTCCCTCTCTTCCCGATACTGTTGACAGTGCCTGTGAAATAGAACTCCGCTGTCCCACGCCACTCCTATAGCCAGGCATTTACCTCCCTAGTTTTCTTATTTCTTTGCCAATTTGCATGTAGCTCAGATAATAACTTAGAAAGGGTGCCACTGTGGCTCACTGCTGCCTCACAATGCCAGGAATCTGGGTTTAATTCTACCCAATGGGCAACTGTCTAGGTGGAGCGTGCACATTCTCCCCACGTCTGTGCAGCTTTCCTCAGGGTGCTCCAGTTTCCTCCCACAACTGTGTAGGTTAGGGTGGATTGGCCACGCTAAATTGCCCACAGTGTCCAGGGATGTGTAGGCTAGTTGGATTAGCCATGGGAGATGCAGGATTACAGTGATGGGCTGGGTCTGGGTGGGTTGCTCCTTGGACGGTCAGAGTAGACTTGATGGGCTAAATGGCCTGCTTCCACACTGTAGGGATTCAATGATACAACCATTGAAGTCCTTTTTTTTATTTTGTTCCTAATTCCTGATATTCCCACACAGAACCTCATGCTCTCTGATGAAGGGTCTAGGCCCGAAATGTCAACTTTTGTGCTCCTGAGATGCTGCTTGGCCTGCTGTGTTCATCCAGCTCCACACTTTGTTATCTCCGATTCTCCAGCATCTGCAGTTCCCATTATCTCATGCCTACACTTGCCTATGTTGATGATGTCAATGTGGACCTGTGTTGTATTTGAGATAACAAGATGTAGAGCTGGATGAACACAGCGGGCCAAGCAGCATCAGGGGAACAGGAAGGCTGACGTTTCGGGTCGAGGCCCTTCTTCACAAACCAAAACCCACTATCTCTGTCTTGTGTTTGGTTGAGTTTGGACAGTTGTTGGATGATCCCATGTATGAGTCTAAAATGCTGGAGTCTTGTATGTTTTTTTCTTACAGTTTTACAATCCAAACTCCAAAGTGGACAGTGAAGTCACGGCACTATGTGTTTGTTTGGAAAATCACTTCAAATTGTGCAACTCAGTGGACCAGCGATTTCTGACTTTGTATCAGATATCCAGCATCTGTAGCTGTTCATCTTTTGCGTAAAGTTCCGGGCATATGGATTCAAATCCTGGTATAGCTATTTGTGAAATCTGAATTCAATAAAATCTGAACTCTAACATTGACAACAAGTGGTGACCATGTGACATCAGTTTTTTTTATCATCTAAAGACAAAAGCCCATCGGGTTCACTAATGCTCTTTAGAGAAGGAAATCTGCCATCCTTACCTGGTCTGACCTACTTGTGACTCCAGAGCCATAGCAATGTGGTGCTGTCTGCGCAATCAGCGATGGGCAGTAAATGCTGTTCTCACTGGTGACACCATCAGCCCATGACCAATAAGAATAAAGTTAACGAGCTCCACATGGAAGTGATGTCAATAGTTTAAAGCAAGATGGACATTGTGAAGTTTATCATCTCCACCATCCCCCGCCCAATCTCTTCCCAAAAGGCTTTGATGTTGGATATTAAAATAACTTCACAGAGGCCAGCATCCCATCACCAAATCACCCTTTATTTACACTTGCATAACACTGACACTGTCCCAGCTAGAGTCAGCAGAACCCCTGACACTCCTGTTTACATATGACAGCCAGGACTCCCTGATTGGGCTGTAAACCTGGTCCAATTGGGGAACTCATATTCTATGATAGCCACCTGGCTGATCTTGTTGCAATTGATACAAATATTAGTTGGAGGTTTTAAGCTCAAGCAATAGGAGTTCCTTTAAGTTGGTGATACAGAACAAGTTGGGAAAATGGAGCTGAAGTACACATCAGCCATGATTGAATGCAATGACAGAACAGCTCAGGGAGTCGTATGGCCTCCTCCTACTTCAAGAAAAATAGGAGGATGATTAGAGAAACAAAATAACAACAACTTGCACTTGTATAGCCCTTTTATCATTGTCAAATAACCCAAGGCATTTCACAAGAGCACTTTAGGCTGAGAGCGCATTTACTAGAAACCTTCTTCTCAGCTTCTTACAATAACCCAGTTCTGCTGCAAAGGAATCGAAACTTAATCATGTTTGGTTGAAATTTGCGAGATCCTTCTTTCTGGTTTCCAGCAGTCCTTAAATCCAATGATTTGACCCCTACCCCATGTATCAGGCTTGTGTTTGTCGGTCACTTGTGGGCCTTTAATGTTGAGAACCACTTTCTAAGGATAGAAGATTCCTTGAGTGGTATAAAGTCCTGGAAGCTGTGGCAGTGCACATTCTAATGAAGCTGTGGCAGCTTTTTGGCAAGTTGTCTTGTCAAACGCCTGCTTCATTTTTATCATTTTCATCGTGGGGTATTGGCACATTTCCTCATGCTGTTCGTTGAGATTTTTTTTTGTAACACTGATTGCTTGGCTCTGCTAACACTGCCTGTGGTTAAACCCTCTGCCAGTTATAATCACACCCAAAATCACAAAACCATTTGCGAAAGGAAAAATATGATCACAAACTCCTCACTTTGAATATTTTTTCCCCCCAATGTAAAAGTTAGTCTGTCGCTGATAGTTTGTTCTGTAAACATGTGAACCAGTCCTGGCACAGGAAGGGCTTGAGAATTTAACAAAGTGCATTGTGCTCTCATTGACAGAGATGGCGGTCCAGACGCAGGGCCAGGTTTGGGCAGGGTTAGATCGATGATACTCCTTTTCACAAAATGCAGTCAGATTGGGAAACGCGCTGCAGGTTCATGCACTAAGTGCTGTCTTTACAAATGGGCCAGAAGGTGTGGGATACCTGACTGAGGCATGAGAAAAAAAAGTAAGACTTGAAATTAAATAGCTCCTTTCACAACAAGGCATGCTAAATCACTTACCTGCCAATGAAGTATTTTTCTGAAGTGTTGTAATGCAGGAAATGCAGAAGGCATTTTGTGCACAGCAATATCCCACAAAAAAACTGATCGACAACTAGCAGATCATCCCTGCAGGGATGTTAGCAAGGGATTAAATTTTGGTGTGGACAGCAGGGATAACTCCTCTTATCTCATTCAAAGTTACAGCTATGGGAGATTTTGTACTCACATGAGATTCAGTTCAGTATTTCATTGTGACGGCGCTGACCCTGCAGGACTTGCTCAGCACTGCACTAGGACATGTCAGGCCTGATGTTGTGCTGTGCATTTGGACTTTAACCCAAAATGCCTGACTCAGAGGCTACGTACTGAGTCAAAGCTGACACCTCCACAAGTCAGGCACAGTGAGCTCAGAGTAAACAGACAATTCAGAAGAATGCGGGTTCAGCTCCCACTCGAAGATGTGAACACGAAATCCAGGCTGACTCTTCAGTGCCAGGGAGTGCTGATCTATCATAGGTACCATCTTCCTAACGAGGCATTAAACAAAGACCCAGCTCCAAGAGAAAATAAAGATTCCATGACAGAGGAGTGAGGGAATTCTCTCCAGTATCCTGGTTAATAATTATCCCTCAATCAACATCACTGGAATGGATTATCTGATCGTTGCAGCATTGCGGTTTGTGGGAATTCACTGTGCAAAGAATGGCCACCATGTTTCCTTCATTAAAATAGTAAGGGTGAGGTTTCCATAGTCCTACTGGACCGTAGAGCTGCTCTCTCAGAGAGAGAGAGAGAGAGAGAGAGAGAGAGAGAGAGAGAGAGAGAGAGAGACAACTGGTGGTGGTTTAACCTGAGGGTCACCACATCTGAGAGTTTGAGCCTCCCATGGTGGTCTCAGTCAGTACCACACTGTTGGTATTACTCTGCTTTGCAAACCAGCTGGCCAGCCAACTGAACTAACCAACACCATAGCCCCCATCACCACTAACCCACCACAGTTAACACTGTGGGTTGAATTCCTCTCCTTGGAATACTCTCTTTCTCAACCTCTCCCCTTGCCTGAGGCACAGTGACTCTCAGGCTAAACCACCACTAGTCATCCCTCTTCAATGAGAGACCAGTCCTGTTCAACAGTAACTACACTTTTAAAATATTTACTTTGCCCTTGACGTGCATTGGGATGTCCTGGGGCTGCAAAAGGCACTATCTAAATGCTGCCTCCAAATCACATAATTCAAAACTGGCACAAAACCTGGCATTGGAGAGCACAAAGGAGATACTTGCAACTGGCTTTTCCACAACTCTGAAGTCTCTCAATGAGTTGCACAGCTACTATTATCAAGCGTACTGTGATGCAATGAGAGGGCTCTGGACAGCTGACCAAGAACTTGGTGAAAGAGGTGAGGTTTAAGACAGAAATCATTGGAAGCAAAACAGGCAAAAGGTTTAGGGAGAGAATTCCAGAAATTAAGGTCTCAGCAATTAAAGACATTAACACCAGGGGTGGGCAATTAGAATCAGGGCGGGAGGATCTCAGCAATTTGGGTAATTGGGTGGGAGGTGACTGACTGAGATTTTTAGTTAAACTTCACCCCACCCCAGTGAAATGGAGGCCGTTAAAACTGATTTTACCGCAGAAATGATTTCTTGAAAATTCGTTAAGATGTACTGTTTCTTTCAGTTGCAAATACTCCGCCAACGGAAAACTGCAAGTTTGACTATTTGATTTATAAATATGTTCAGGAATTAGAAATCTATTTATAATCAATCACAGTTTCAGTCCTGTCAGGTCGAAAGCTTTAACGTGGGAGTTGTTACTTAGCTGGTTGTAGCTACACAATGAGAGACTCGTCAAACTAGGTTTTGCTAGCTCAGTGGTCATAGAATAGACACCACTGCTTCCAAAATACTAACCCTCAGGGTGACTAAATCTCAAACATCAGGGGGGCAAAAAATGAAAGGATAAAGTGGAAAAAGAAAGAGGACATCAGAGAAAGGCAGGGGGATTTGTGCTCCCGAGACTAAACAAGGAAACAGGGAAAAGTTATTGATTGGATAGATTTGGGTAGGTTATTCATAAATAACTGAAACTCGTGAGTGAGTTACAGACAGGAATTTAATTGAAGCATTCAAGGAGTGTTATGTATGGGAAAGCTGATTCCTGGGACTGAGTTACAGGCTGGAATCTAATTGAAGGGTCCCAGGAGGTTTATATATTCAGAGGGCACAGTTTTAAAGTGTTTTGCAAAAGAAGCAAATGTGAGATGAAAACCAACTTTTTCGCACAGCAAGTGGCTCAGGTTTGCAAATCCCTGCCTGAAGGTGTGCTGGTGAAGGTGAATTCAGACATTCAAAAGGGGAATTAGCCGATTATTTAAATGCAAACACATGCAAGGGCATGGGGAAAAGGTAGGAGATTTGCACTAAGTCAAAATGCTCACAAAGCTGGTGTAGAAACAATGGAGCGAATGGCATCCTTATGTACATTAATAATTCTGTGATACAAAATAACAGGTAAAGTGAGTAAGTTACAGACTGGAATCTAATCAAGAGGGCTTGTACAAAGAGTAACAGATGCCCACTATTCAGTTCAAGGCTGGAATCTAATTGAAAATCTCTGTGAAGGGTGTTGGGAATTAATTGCAGAATAACAGATATACAGAGTGAGTTACAGATTGGAATCTAATTGAAGGGCTTTGGAGGGTTCGATGCGGAATAACAGATACCTGAGAGTGAGTTACAGACTGTAATCAAGGGGTTTGGTGGGATTTATGTACAGAATGACAGATCCCTAGTAGCCAGTTTCAGACTGGAATCTAATCAAGGGGTTCAGGGTGATTTATGTACAGAATAACAGATATCCCAAGACTGAGTTACAGACTGAAATCTAATCGAGGAGTTTAGGGGGTTTATATGTAGAATAACAGATACCCAGGAGTAAGTTACAGACTGAAATGTATTCAAGGGGTTATTGTACGGAATAACAGATACCCAGGAGTGAACTCCAGATTAGAATCAAATTCAGGTGTTCAGGGACTATAGGAAGAGTATGCTTGCACTAGAGGAGTACAAGGAGATTCACCAGGTTGGTGCCTGTGATGGAGCAACTTAGCTATGAAGAGAGGCTGTATAAGCTTGGGTTGTTTTCTTTCGGAAGTTATTGGGGGGAGAACCCTAATAGGGGCGTTTAAGATTATGAGGGGCATGGACAGGATGGATAAAAAGCAGCTGTTCCCCTCAGTTGAAAGGTCAATAACAAAGACGTACATTTTTAAGGTGAAAGTGAGGAGGTTTAGAGGGGAGTTGAGGATTTTATTTTCACTGAGAGTGTGGTGGGAATCAAGGCCTGGGAGGGTGGTTGATGCCAGAAACTCCACAACCTTTAAAAAGCACTTGGACGAGCATTTAAGATGTCCTAATGTTCAAGGCTATGGGCCAAGTGCTGGAAAATGGCACTACTGTCGATTTCGTTCTAGCAGTGCAGACTCAATGGGCCAAAGGGCCTCTTCCGTACTACATAATTCTCTAATGAACAGATACCCAGGAGTGAATTACAGACTAAAGTCCAACTGGGGAGTGGTGGGTTCATAAGGGTGGGTTTTGGGGTTGCGTTATCGCAAAAAAAAATGATGCACTCGGTTATTGGGAATGTAATGTTACCAGTTGTAGATTTCACAGTAAATTCCGCATTTCCTCGCTGCCCTTAGGCAGCAAGCCATTCCCGATACAGATGCCACTCCCAGACAAAGAATTGCCCTACTCAGTTGAGAAGCAACGGGTTCTATATTTCGCGTGGTCTGGGTTAGTAGCATCCAGGTGTTAAGATGTTAAATAAGATTAACATTCGATCCACTGACACCGGGTTCGCTGGGGGTGAGCAACGCAACAGGTGCTGCTACTGAAGTCCTTTTGTCAGTTTAATAACCGTCTGGGTCCCCACGTCTCTCCCGCTTTTGTGTTTTCTCACATTTCTGGCACAGCCGGCAGACTATAAAAGGTCAAATGTTACTCCAGTGGTCATGGGGGATCATGCAAGACACAGCTCAAGGATCGCAAATGCCAGAGGTGGAAGATGAAAGGTCACCTTCTCACCATCCACCCCTCACCCCTCACCCAGTAAACTTGCAACGTGTCAGAAAGACAGCGCCGCTTGACACTGATGTTATAATTATTGGATTGGAGTCTTTAACCCTTCACTTGCGGTTCGGTCTGTTTTTAATTCATGGAAAAGTCAGAGTCCTCTCCCACTGGCTTGCCGAGAGAGTGAGGCTTCCTGACTAGTCATTTGGAAGGCAATGGGCCTCTGAGGCTATTTCATTGCAATCAGACCTCATCCTCTCCTCAGCTCCTTCAGGAGTGCGATGGGCTTCCCCCCACCCCCCAAGTTAAAACCCTGCCAAGATTGCAAAACCCTCTTTAAGAACTTGCTCATGGAAAATAAATGAGGGGGGATTCTCCCTCTGTATGAGGAGTTCTGATAAGGACCCTTTGCCACCCTCGACAAGGACAGATGTACAACATGGAAACAGACACTTCAGCCCAAGACGTCCATGCCAACCCATATGTCCTACATTAAATCTAGCCCCATTTGCCAGCATTTGGCCCATATCCCTCTCAACCCTTTCTATGCAAATACCCATACAGACGGCTTTTAAATGTTGTAATTGTACCTGCTTTCACCATTTCTTCTGGCTCCATGCACGCACCACCCTTCAGGTGAAAAAGTTGCCCCTTTGGTCCCTTTAAAATCTTTGCCCTCTCACCTTAAACCTATGCCCCTCTGCTTCTTAATCTTCACATGGAGTCCTAATGTCTTTGACTCCTCACTCCATTTAGAAGTGATCTGTGCCTTTAAGGTGTTCGGTTGCTGGGCCCTGTAACTTTAAAACAACAAAAAGCTGTCTCCATAAAAGTGGTTCTGTAATGAACAGAATTCCTGCAATGAAAGCAGAGCCCATGTTGATAAACTCTCATTAAAAAAAAGCGCGCGTGAGACTCTTCCGAGCGAAAAAAATGCCCCTGGTTTGAAAGTGATTCCAGATGTTTGATTTGCTGTTTAAAATGTTTCAGCTACAGGTACAGACTCTCTCCCCAAGCCCACTGCATTTGAATGCTGCCTATCCTTCAGCAATGAAGACACAGTTTGATTGGCACCCAGTCTTTCCCACTCTGTCTGTTTTGATTGCGGTGTGAACCTCCCCATGTTGGGAGCTGACCTCTCTCCGCGTTATTAATCATATATTAGGACCACAGCAGTTTAAACACACTGCATTGATCCACTATGCCTGTCCTTCAGGAGGTGGAGCCTACATGGGGCCTCTGAGAGAACAGACCATCTTCCCAATAAGCTGCCTCAAACACTTTGACTACTGAAGCTTCCAAGAACTTAGCAGCTGAAGCATTTATTCCTTTATCTCCTTCTGTTATGTTTCCCCATCTTTATTAGGGTACTTCTGTGCCCCTGCAGAGAAATCAGAGCTAATGTTTCAAGTCCAGTGACCCTCTTTAAAACAGAATTTTCCAAGAATTTCTGTTTTTGTTTCAAATTTATAGCAGCATTTCTTTCGGTTTTTTTGTTCATTTCACCCCACCCTGCACCTCTTCCTCCCCCACGTCACCCACTACTAAAGAACCCCCAACTCCTGCCCTAAATACTTTTTCACAAGTTACAATGAAGTTACCTCTCACTCACTGTAAGCTCCGAAATTCTAACTGTTTATTATTATAAATTATTATAAAAACTATTACATGAAAAACTATTATAAGTTCTAACTCTATTATACTCCATGCATTATTGCCCATAGTGTCCATGGTTGTACGGGCTGGGTGGGTTAGCCATGGGAAATGCAGGGTTACGGGACTTGGACAGTAGTGTGAGTCCAAGGTGGGTGCTCTTCAGAGGGTCAGTGTGGGCTCTATGGGCCAAATGGCCTGCTTCCACACTGAAGGGATTCTATGACACAAAAATTAGCTGGCCTGGCGACTCCTTAATTATAAAATTTTCTCCCTTATATTGAAATCCTAACCTCCCTCCACCATGCTGTTGCCTGCTGCTCTGCCTCCTTAACTTCTTCCAGCCCCACCAGTTCGCTGTACTACTCTCCTCAAATTCTGAGTTCTTGCACATCTCTGATTTTTCAATGTTCTACCA
The DNA here is from genome assembly GCF_030684315.1 of Stegostoma tigrinum. Classification (NCBI taxonomy): domain Eukaryota; kingdom Metazoa; phylum Chordata; class Chondrichthyes; order Orectolobiformes; family Stegostomatidae; genus Stegostoma; species Stegostoma tigrinum. Next base: position 5,789,656 of record NC_081383.1, on the reverse strand, counting down.
CTGGCATTCAGCTATCTGGGCCACAGCCTCTGATATTCCTTCACTCTTAAACCACCACCCCCATCCCTTTCCCCCTTTGAGGCTGAGCTTAAAATCTATCTCTTTGACTGAGCCCTGCTGTCCTAATATAGCCTTATTTGGTTCAGTGTCAAATTTTGTTTGACAATGTCTCTCTGGAGCAATCTGTGGAGTTTTATCGTATTAATGTTGCTTTATAAAGTCAATTTGTTGTCTTTCTCTCCGAACAGTTCCACTTATTTCAGCAGTGTCATGATCCCAGTGGATGGCAATATTGAACAATTCAGAATGGAGAATGAGGGGCTTTTGAAGTACAGAGGTAGTGTCCCTACCTCTGGGTCAGATGGACAAGGTTCAAGTCCTACTTGCTTAAGAGATGTGTCTTAAAATCTCTGAACAGGTTGATTTAAAAAAAAACACCTAGAGCGAAATCTGTCTTGATGGACGACAACTGGAAGTTAGTCACTGAAAATATTCACAAGAGGCTGTCAATGTACTTTTAACAAAATAATATAAACTTCTATTGAACAAAAGGAAACATTTTGAACAAAAACAAAGTTGCTGGAAAAGCTCAGCAGGTCTGGCAGTATCTGTGAAGGAAAAAACAGAGTTAACGTTTCAGATCCAGTGACCCTTCCTCAGAGCTGGAAGATTTTGAATCCTATTACACTGAGCAAGAGCTAATGGAACAAACTCATTATAAATATCAGCATGAAAGGCTCAATTAATACACACCCAGCAAAAACATTCCAGACATTGAAAATTACATTAGTAAAGGTTGATAAAAACAGAAACAGATGGAAAAGCTCAACGGGTCTGGCGGCATCAGTGAAGAGAAATCAGCGTTAACATTTCCGATCTGATGACCCTTTCTCAGAATTAGTGAAAGTCATTCCTATCGCCACACTTTAAGCTTTTTGCTCGCTGGCATGGCTAAAAACAGTTTCCTTTTCAGCAAATTCATAAGCATTCACTTGATCCTATATTTTGCAGTTAATGTTTTTCCTTGAGTCCTTTAAAAAAGCTGCTAACTCAGCTCACTATTACCACTTAACATGGTTTCCTGAAACTCATATCTTTAACAGCCTTGCTCGTTCACATTGACCCTCTAAAGAGAACCCCCTTGGACTCACACTACTATCTAAGCCCTGTAACCCTTGCTGTCTGCTTCTGGAGTTTTCTTCTAAGCAACTTTCTTTCAGCTCTGACCCTTTGTAAACTGCTACTATTAGAATCTCTGCAATGGGCTTCTCTTTGAATGAATCTGCTTCTACTTCTCCTCTTCCCATTCTCCATCTCCATTTCTCTCTCTCTGGGTTATAAAATTCACATCAGCAAATCCTTTAGTAATTACTTGAAATTACATGTTTTCTTGGAAATGCTGTTTCTAACTCACTGTTCAGAAATGATATTCCGACCCTCTTAAAAAGAATAAGTTAGGCCATCATAGAACTTTAGAACCTAAGTTCTCAAGTAGTAATGAAATATTATGAACTTTCATCACAGCAGTTTTCATGGGGATGTCATATATTAGGACATTAAAATGCCACTGGGTTCCTGTCCCCATTAATATTTTGTTTCTTTATTCATTCACGGGATGAGCAGTTATTGCCCAGAGGGCTGTTAAGGGTCAAACACATTGCTGTGGGTCTGGAATCACATGTAGGCCAGACCAAGTAAGGATGGCAATTTCCTTTCCTAAAGGACATTAGTGAATGAGATGGGTTTTTCATGACAATGGGTTCATAGTCATCATTAGACTCTTAGTTCCAAATATTTATTGAATTCAAATTCCACCATCCACCGTGGTGGGATTCGAACCTGAGTTCCCAGAACAATATCTGGGTCACTAGATTACCAGTCCAGCGATAATACTACTAGGCCATCACCTCCCCTAATATAAACACATATTAAACAACTAAAGTCAATGATAAACAAAATGGTGGGACACAGATCACAGAATCAGCAAATAGTGCAGCGCAGAAGGAAGCCATTTAGCCCTTTATGTCTCTGCTAGCTCTTTAAACCAGTGAATTGGAAGAACGGCAAGGAGAAAGTGACAGGAAGTATAATGGTAAATAGAAAAGAAAGCAGCAGATTAACATGCGTGCAGGAGGGTGTAACTACATTGAAGACTACGAAAGAAGTTTAAAGGAAGGAAAACTCGGGAGATATCATCAACGGAGACGTTAAAATTCTAAAAGAAGGTATCTAAATTAGCACAAAGGCACTTTACCTGAATGTTTATGGCATTCGATACAAGATGAGTTAACGGCACAAATCATCACGAATGAGTATGAATAAGTAGCCATTACTGGAACATGATTGCAGGATGGCCACAGCAGGTAATTAAATATCCAGGGGTAGCAGACTATTCAGAAGGACAGACAGGAAGGTAAAGGAGATGGTGTTGCTCTGGTATGTAAGCAGTCGCAAGAAATGATACAGGTTCTATGGCAAATAAAGTCAAATCCATTTGGGTGGGAAATAGAAATTCTAAGAAGAAAAGTCACTAATTGGTGTGGTCTATAAGCCACCAAATAATAGGATCACATTGCGAGGAAGGACGATAAACAAATAAATAAATAATGCCTGAAAAAATGGCACGGCAATTATCATGGGGGATTTTAATCTACATATCGATTGGTCAAACCAGGTCAGTGGAGGCAGCCTTGAGGAGGAGTTCATTGAATGTTCACACAATAGTTTTCTTGAACAGTATACAATAGAACCGATGAGGGAGCAAGTTATCCTAGATCTGGTCCTGTGTAATAAGACAGGAATAATTGATGATCTCATAGTTAGGGATCCTCTTGGAACGAACGATCACAGAATGACTGAATGTAGAATACAGATGGAAAGTGAGAGGGTAAAATCCAATACCAGGGTCCTGTACTTGAACAAAGGAAGCTACAATAGGATGAGGGACGAGCTATCTAAAATAAACTAGAAGCAAAGACTCTATGCTGGGACAGTACTCCTTATGTCCCTTTTAAATCTTTCCCCTCTTACCGTAAACTTATGCCCCTCTAGTTTTGGACTCCCCCTACCCTAGGGAAAAGACCTTGGCTATTCACTCTATCCATGCCCCTCATGATTTTATAAACCCTTATAAGGTTGCCCCTCAGCCTCTAATGCTCCAGGGAGAAAAAGCCCCAGCCTTATAATTCAAACCCTCCAGACTCAGTAACATCCTTTTGTAAATCTTTTCTGCACCCTCTCCAAATTAATAACATCCTTCCTGTGATAGGGTGACCAGAACTCTACACAGTTCTTCAAATGTGACCTCACCAATGTCTAGCTGTAACATGATGTCTGAACTCCTGTACGCAATGCTCTGATGATGAAGGCAAGAGCGCCAAATGCCTTCTTCTGTCTACCTGTGACTCCACTATGTACCTATGTAACAAATATTAGCGCACACCAGCAACACCCACACCCCATACCAGAATAAAAAGTGTATGAACCAGGGCAGCCATTGAGTGCTCAGCAAGATCCCGTACGATCAAGACCAGATGTTTGTGGAAGAATAAGTGTCTCGGACATCAGGGAGAAATCGCACTTAAAGCAGAGATTATTAATTAAGGATATTACATCCTTCACCTTTTGAGGAAGTGACACAAGGTGGATGAATAAGACTGAAGTAGAAATCAGCTGTGGTCTGGGACCCTAAGGGTGGAAATGCCACCCACCAAAGTTTGCTAGCCAATCAAAGCTGGCTGCTCTTTTGAATGGTAATGTACACTGGAGAAATGGTTTCTGTATGACAGCCAATGGAGACCCCACCTTGAGGAATGACCCAGGTCACCAGTCAGTTGTGACAGGAGGAACTTTGTGGATTGGGGGTATCATGATGAGAGGGGTGCAGCAGGCTGCTTTAAGGCCGGGGTCTGTCTCTCACCAGCATCCCACCCCCTTTCTTAATATCTTGTCTCTCAATCATTCACTGAGTGCCTGTGAAATCACCCCCACCCTACCACTGGGGTACTTTACTCATTATTAATTGCCCACTGAAGGGTTTGAATTAGGGGTAGTGATGAATGCTATGCCAATGAAACACAGCATACATTATTGTATATGGAGTTAGGCTCTGAAAGGATTAATACTGAGGATTGCATTGGTCACCATCGAATATGATATTCTCTTATGGACTTGCACAATGGCACAGCAAGTGGTGAAGGACATGAAACTTGAAGGTCTCTCTCACGGTTCTTGGTAACATTGTCTATCACAGCAATGTAACATGTCACACTGAATCCTGCCATGTAACAAACTACATCTTGTTTAAGACAAGTGTCTCTTGTCATTCAGCCTCCAAGTGGCTTTTCTCCAACACATGAGGCCAGTCAGACCCTTTAGCTCCAAAATCCAAAAGGACCAAGGTGTCAGCAAATCCTCAAAGTGACTGAGCAGAGGATCATACAAAGTATATCATCACAGGAAGTGATCTAATATGACACAATCTTGCTCCCTCCCATAGCTCTGTTGCAAAGTGAAGTCAAAGCCCCTTACTTCAGAATCTGCAAGCCAATCCATAATCATTATGGGGCGTCACGTTGGTTAGCACGGCTGCCTCACAGCGCCAGCGACCTGGGCTCGATTCCACCCTTGGGCAATTGTCTGTGTGGTGTTTGCATGTTCTCCCTGTGTCTGCGTGGGTTTCTTCCGGGTCCTCAGGTTTCTTCCCACAGACCAAAGATGGGCAGGCTAGGTGGATTGGCCATGCTAAATTATCCCATAGTGTTCAGGGATTGGTGGATTTTAGGGGAGTGGGTCTGGGTGGGATGCTGTGAGGTTGGTGTGGACCCTCTTTAACTTGTCTGTCTCCTCTCCACCTATCTTCTCCTCTATCCATCTTCGATCTACCTCCCCCCCTCCCTATTTATTTCAGAACCCTCTCCCCGTCCCCCTTTTCTGACGAAGGGTCTAGGCCTGAAACATCAGCTTTTCTGCTCCTGAGATGCTGCTTGGCCTGCTGTGTTCATCCAGCCACACACTTTGTTATCTTGGTATGGACTTGTTGGGCCGAAGGGCCTGTTTCCATACTGTAGGGATTCTATGATACAAATAATCTTTAGCGGCCCAATGAAAGCCGAGAATATTTGATGATTGGCAGTGGGGCAGGAAGTCTAACGAGGTACCTTCCCACCTCTGGCCTAATTTGGGAAGTGACTGTGTGGTGGTATTGTTGCTAATGTAGCAATCCAGAGACTGGAAGACTCAGACCAAATCCCACCAGGGTACAGAATTAAAAGTCTAATGACGACCATGAAAGCATTGTTCTAAGTATCCACCTGGTTCTGTAAACCCCGTTACGAAAGGAAATCTGCCATCCTCACCTTGTCTGGTCTCCATGTGACTTCAGACCCACATCAATGTGGTTGGCTCTTAACTACCCTTTGAAATGGCATAGCAAGCATTTCAGTTCTCAAAAAACAGAACCTATACAAAATGCAGACTGTGGTAGATCAAGAAAGTAGCTCTCCATCACAATCTTCTCCAGGGCAGTTAGGGATGGCCCAGTCTGTGCTGCCCACACTCTGTGACTGACTTTTTAAAGAAATTCTGGAGGAGGTGGGAAAATGACAGTGTTTTGTTACTCAGGAAGGGTCATCAGACCCAAAACGTTAACTCTGCTTTGTTTGTTCACAGATGCTGCAACAGCCTGCTGAGCTTTTCCAGCAACTTTGTTTTTGCTCCTGATTTACAGCATCTGCAGTTCGTTTGGCTTTTTTAAAAGTCTGATATGAAAGACAGCACTTCCAACTCCAACAGTGCCACACAGGAACATTCAGCTGCTGGAGCGTGACTTTGACCTTCTGACTGATTACGAGAGCACCGCATTCAGTCAAGACCAGTACCATTTCAGTTTCTGAATTATGGAGAACTGAAGTGTTCCCTAGCAAGAGCCAGTCTTGATGGTAAATTATCCCTCGGCTCTTGACATTGCTAGTTAGATGCAGGTGTAAAGTGAGTATGGAGAGAGAGAGAAAGATTGAGAGGATGTGTGAATGCATGTGAAACACTGTCAGAACATTTATGAGTGTGAGTAGTGTGAGAGAGACTGGGTGTGTTCAAGAGTGTGGGCAAGAGATGTGAGAGAGTGTGGGAAAGCGTCTGAGTGTCTGTGAGGGTGTGTGAGTGCTTGAGTTTATGCGCGCGTGTGTTTGTAAATGTGAGTGAGAGTTTTAATGTGTGTGTTTATAAGGATGATTTTATGTCTGCAATTGTGAGTATAAGTGAATCTGCAAGCGTGTGTCAGTGAATGGCTGTGTGTGTGTGTGTATGTGTGTGTGTGTGTGTGTGTGTGTGTGTGTGTGTGTCTGTGTAGGGTAATTTAGGATCTGGATGAGGAGTGGCTGTGAAGACTGCTGTGGTGGAATAGCTGACTACCAGACCATGTGAATGAGACGATGCTGAAAGAACCTGTGTGCCGTTGCAACAACAACTGCCCCTTACCTCCCTATCCACCCTGAAGGACAGGGGAGGGGGATGGGAAATGGCTTAGGGTGGATCACAAGGACAGGTCAGCGGTAACCAAGGAAACCGTGCTGGACATCAGACAGCCAGTTGCGGCTGAAAGGTCCCCAGTGCAGTTATGACCCAAACCCTAAACAAACACTTGTAACCCAACCCCTGATTAACCCAAAATACACTTAATCCCAAATAGCTCTAACCCAGGTATACCTAGAGAATCCACATCCCATACAAACCCAAATAAACTCTACTAACCAAAACCCTAGCTCTAATCGCCCAAATCCCAACCTGCTTTAACCTGCAGTAACTCCACGAACCCTGACCCAAAACAACAAACTCCAAGTAACCCTAATCCTATTAACTCTGGCCTGAGACCCTCAAAACTCAAACCCTAATTAATCTCAGTAACACTAACCCAAAATAGTCCTAATCCTAATGAACCCTTGTAAGGCAAACCTTAACACAGCCTAGTCACCCCAATTAGCCCTAATCAACTCCAGTAACCCTAACTCTCAATGATCCTAGACCCATCAAACCCAAAATAACCTAATCCTAAATTACCCTAACCCTAAAACCCTGAGCCCTAATTAGCCCTAGTAACCCTAACCTTAAATAGCCCTAACCCTAATTAACCATTGTAACCAAGCCCCTAAATTACCCTAGCCTGAAGAACAGGAAATGACCCTAATCTTAACAAACCCTAGCAACACCTAATGCCGAGTGATACCCAGTGTCAAACCGCCTCTGTGCCTCCCCCTGGAGGAAGTGGGCACTTCCAGGACAACCCAGGAACCAAAGCAAAACCGCAAAGTATTTTTTTTTGCTGACAATTATCTTGGAAATTGCAAATGGTCTGTGTAGCCTCTGCTTCCTGTGTGTGTGTGTGGTCACGATTTCTATCCTCTTCTATTGTGGTCGCCAGAAATCTCACCCACTCACATTTTTTTGTCTCATTTTGAACTCTCTGTTGCTATGGCTCTGCTATCTATTCAGAGTGACTTTTGTAAAGTTAGTGCAATCATTCCTCCTCCAACCCCCTTCCCCTCTCCTCCCGGGGGGAGACGAGGCCTACACGCCCTTACTGAAACACTTGGTGAGCAGAAGTAGAACTCTATTGTGTACAAGAAACATTTCCCACTCTTGGCTCCCTGACACCAAGCTCCTTTTAAGGCAATAGTTTCCCTGGTAACCGCCCGGCTTCAATCGCACTGTCAAATCCCAACACACACAGTCACTGACTCCCAGCTCTTATTCCGTTCACCCAAATCGCCCTCGTAACCTCTTGTAGACCTCTCCTCTCCCTCCCTTTCTCCAACTCCAACTCCCACTCTCCAGTTGGAATTTTTTACCTCTTATTTCCAACTTGCCGCTAATCTTTTATTCTTTCAACCACCTTCTCCCTCCCACCCTCCAGTTAGGATTTGTTTCCACGGCTTATTTCACCCTCCACTCCCTGCCAGTAACTTTGGCCCAGTCTTTTACTTTTTCAACCACCCTCACCTTCTTCAAACGCAACCCCGACTGCCCAGGGTGGATTCTTTATTCTTTTGCCTGGAAAAAAGGAGGATTCTTCCCCCCCCGCCCCCGAGGAAGCAAAAAGGTGAGAGGGTGAGGGAGAGGAGAAGAGAAAATCTTTAGGAAAAGGTGAGGAGCTGGGGGTTTTAAGGAACGAGGGCAGAGGGAGAGTGGAGAAGGGAAAACATTCAGGAAAAGGTGGAGTGGGGAGTTTTAAGGGAGAAGGGAAAATCTTTAGGAAAAAGCGAGGAGTGGGGAGTTTTAAGGAAGGAGGGGTAGAGAGCGAGAGAGAAAGGGAGAAGAGAAAATCTTTAGGAAAAGGTGAGAGGTGGGGGGGGGGGTTTAAGGAAGGAGGGTATGGAGAAAGAAAATCTTTAGGAAAAGGTGAGGGAGTAGGGGCTGAGAAGGAAGTTGGGAACAGAGAGAGAGAGAGAGGAGGGAAAATCAACACAAAACAAACTTTGGGAGTTTGGCGGAGTGTATATATTTTTCTCTGAGTTTATTGTCCGCCCCTGGGTCTGTGGCTTGTTTTCACTCCCCCCCGCCCCCGGGCCCCGGGAGAGATGGGGAGGGGAGATGGCCCTGACCTGGCTGTGCAGTGATTACAGTCGGTGAAGGGGGTGGGGGCAGAGAGAGAGAGAGAGAGAGAGAGAGCCCTCGGGGGCCGGGGAAGCGAACCCCCCGACGCGGCGGCTGGTCTGCTCGCTCTGGAGCCGGCAGCACGATGCGGAGGAAGGGGCGGCTCAGAGAAGCGCAGAGACGGTTCCCTGCCGCCGCTGAGACACTGACCAGACAGGCCTGCAGGAGTGGGACCCTCTTATTCTAACTTCCCTTTTTTAAAAAAAACAAATCTGAAACCCCTCTCCTCCTCCAAACTCAGCCTTTTATTTTGCTTGTGTCTCTTTCTTTACAAACTCTTTCCCGATCCCTCTCTCCCGGTTAGGGGAGGGAGGGAGGGATTATTCGGGACATGGCTATGACCTCCAGCGACTGGGAAGAATCCCGGGACGAGCCCAAACTCTACCCCCACAACGGCGGCGAGGAGTCCTCGGAGAGCCCGGCTCCTTCGTCCTCGCAGACCGGGGGCAGTGAGCCGGAGCTGGGCGAGCAGGCGGTCCAGGTGGACTGTGTGGTGTGTGGCGACCGGGCCAGTGGCAAACACTACGGTCAGTTCACCTGCGAGGGCTGCAAGAGCTTCTTCAAGAGGAGTATCCGCCGGAATCTCTCCTACACCTGCAGGTCTAACCGGGACTGTCAGATTGACCAGCATCACAGGAACCAGTGCCAGTACTGCCGGCTCCGAAAGTGCTTCAAAGTGGGCATGAAGCGAGAAGGTAAGCTCGCAGAGAGAGAGACCACAGCAGTGTGCGGGCCTGTGAGCAGTCCAGCTCCCTGTCAAACTGGGCTCCGACTTTGCTTCAGTAGCATCGCTGCTCGTGTGTCTGTCTGTGTTGATGTGTCTTTGTGCACGGCGTGTTATGCAACTGGGTGCGTTTAAGTGAAAACCGAAGGATGCTGTAAATCAGGAGCAAAAACAGAAGTTGCTGGAAAAGCTCAGCAGCGTCTGTGAAGAAAAAAAAAGAATCAGAGTTAACGTTTCGGGTCTGATGACCCTTCCTCAGAACAGTTCTTGTTGTGGGTGTATTTACATGTGTGTTTGTATGTGATTAGGTGATATCTGTGTAAGTTTGTGTCTGCACGTGAATATAGGTGTTTGTGTAAGTGAATCTGTGTGCTCATGGAGGTGTGTGTACTTGTGTAATTATGTGCATCTGCATAAGTGTTAATTGAAAGTGTGGGCATCTTAGTGTGTGCGCCTGTGAGGTATGTTTGGGTAATTGTGTGTGTGTGTGTGTGTGTGTGTGTTGTGTGTTTAGCATTTGTAAGTGTGCGCTTGTGTGTGCATCTGTGTAAATGTTTGCATATGTTGTCTACACGTACATTTGAGTATTTAGGGAAGTGTGTGTTTTTGTGTGCTTGTGTGTGTGTATCCTGTGGTAGGGAGAGGAGGGATTTGGACAATAATGACCTGTAGTTTGTGTCCCTGATTTACATCCAGTGCCAGCCCTGTCTCCTCACAGGCTCTGGAGACAGGCAGGAGTGCAGGTAGTCTAGCTCTGTGGCCACCTGCAGTTCACCAGCTATGTGAAACTTTCTCCCTCTCTCTCCTAGCTGATTTACAGTAAAGAGACCCCATGGTGGAGTAGAGTCTTCCTCTGATGGTGCGTCTGGAAAGTGATAAAAGGGGAAATTAGAGAATGCATGGGGAGGCAGGTTGAAGTGTAGATAATAACAGGGGAGACAATGCACGGGGAGTCACTCAGTCTAGTACACATCTTGAATACACCAAACTTTGGAGCTGCTGTGGACAAAGGGTCACACAGCAAACATTGAAACAGAAATTGCTGGAAATGCCCAGCAGGTCAGGCAGATTCTGTGGAGAGAGACGGTTAATATTTTAGCTCAATGGCCTTTCATCCTAAAATTTCTGAAGAAAGGATATCATTGAGCTGAAATGTTAATTCTGTTTTTTTCTGTACAGAAGCTGCATGATCTGCTGAATATTTCCAGCATTTTGTTTTTATTTTTTCTAGTTTGTAGAATCTGTAGTATTTTGCATTTCTCATACAGTAAGTGAGTGGTTGAACCCCTCTTAAAGGCTTTTCTGCATCCACAAAGCTTGTACAAACACTTGACAAAGAAATTATCTGTCTCAGAAAGACGTAGATAGGTTAGTGGAGATTTCGGAGTCAGTAGGGTCTTTACAAGATGAATTTTCAGTCAGTAACTGGACAGTACAGAGGGAACAGCTAACAGCAAGTCAGACATGGAGTGGACAAATCCTAACTGTGAAAGTTTTTCTTTAAATTGCATAATTTAAAGGAGGACTGAAGATGAATATGTTTAGAGAGCTGGCTCAGATTGTAAAACACTGTTATTTGCAGGATAATGTCATTTTGATTTTGGCACTGTGACATTTCACCCATGAGACAGCTCTTAAAGTCCAAATTATCTGTCGAGGGTATATAGAAATATATAAGCCGTATTTGGATATATTTCATAAGGAAGGAAGGAACATCTCGCAAGATATTAAAGTAAGCAAGTCAATAAGTGTTGCGTGGATAACAAAATATCTATAATGTAAAACACGCAATAGCTTTACTGCAAAGCTACAAATTCCAGGTAGATGCCTGGTTTCAGGTCGGGATTGTGCAGGTTTAATTGGGCTCAGATAACAAAGTGTGGAGCTGGATGAACACAGCAGGCCAAGCAGCATCTCAGGAGCACAAAAGCTGACATTTCGGGCCTCGACCCTTCATCAGAGAGGGGGATGGGGTGAGGGTTCTGGAATAAATAGGGAGAGAGGGGGAGGCAGACCGAAGATGGAGAGTAAAGAAGATAGGTGGAGAGGAGAGTATAGGTGGGGAGGTAGGGAGGGGATAGGTCAGTCCAGGGAAGACGGACAGGTCAAGGAGGTGGGATGAGGTGAAAGTCATCTTGGGGCCTGGGATGGGGGTGAGGGAGGAGGCATGGGGGCAAGTGTAGCACTTCCTGCGGTTGCAGGGGAAAGTGCTGGGTGTGGTGGGGTTGGAGGGTAGTGTGGAGCGAACAAGGGAGTCACAGAGAGAGTGGTCTCTCCGGAAAGCAGACAGGGGTGGGGATGGAAAAATGTCTTGGGTGGTGGGCTCGGATTGTAGATGGCGGAAGTGTCGGAGGATTGGGCTGAGCTGCTTTTTCATCAGAGTTGATCATTGGAATGACTATATGAGGATTACAAAAATCAAATGTTGCAGCTTTGGTTCCTGGTATGAAGGTTGTACTTCTTTGCATGTGTGCGTGTCTGTGTGCGCGAGCTTGCGCGCGCGCACGTGTGTGTGTGTGTGTGTGTGTGTGTCTTGTGTCATTGCGTACTGGTAAGGGTCTCTGTGTGTCTGTCTGTGCCTAAGTACATCTGTGTGTTTGTAGTAACTGTGTATCTCTGTGTGTGTGGGCATCAGGTGAAGTGAGACCCTGCTTCACAGTGAAGGCCCTCCTAGTTAAATACCATGTCAACATTTCTGCTAAGAAGAATTGCCAGTTGGACAAGGAAGTGGAGGACAGGTCTGCAAAGAATAATCTACAAACAAGATCCCAACATTCTATATTGATGTTAGATTAGAACTTTGTTGTTCATTTTGACTTTTGCTACAGAGAAACTTGTATTTAATAATTGTTACTTCAATATTACTATCAATAGTATCTTAAAGTAGATGTTTTCAGTTCATTGGGTGGAGTAAACATTTTCGCAGTAATCCACTCCCATATCTGTGCGCATCTTGTGGTTTGCTTTTGTCCTCAGCAAGCTACGCCATGGTTTAGTTTTCACAGTGTGACACTGTTGGGCTTGCACTCCTCACACCCTCATTCAAAAATCTTTCAATAACTAATCTCTGCCCTCTCCCTCCTCCTTTCTCTCTTCATTGCACTCACCTCTGTACTCAATCTGTATTGACCATCAAAAACTTACCCTCTCTACTCTCCTCCTCATTCCTGTCTTTCCATGTAAATTTAATTTTGTCTCTACCTTGCCTTTGTCTCTCCTGTTTTTTTTTAATTGGAATATCAGCAGTCTATTATAATTTGAATATCTTACTTGTTCCTATATCTGTTTTCTTTGTTTTCTGGACTTCTCCCAACTTATCTTTGATCACCTTCATAATTCCTCCTCTCTGCTTCTGTTATATCTTTGCTTCTTCCAGGCTGTAGTAGCATTAGCTCATAGTTGGATTTTTTTTTCACTTTATCTTCACGTTCCATTAACATTTTTTTCTTTTACTCAAATCATTCTGCTCATTCGAAGCCACAAAAGGCGCATCTGAAGTAGCTGAAACTAAAATAAAAATTGATTGTCCCTGTCAGACCCAAGCAGGCCTCCGCTGGGTTTCCTTCCACCACACGCACTGACGCACACGCTCAATCACAAGCATTCACGCATACAGACACACACACTCTCAATTTCACACTTTGATACATATACTCAATTACATACACTGACCAACACAGTCACAAGCATTTATATACACACACACACGCGCACACACACTTAAAATCACAAGCATTTACACACACACACACAACCACATGCACTGACACACACTCAATCACGCACGATTGACACAGACTCAACCACACACACAAAGGTGCACTCATCCACATGCACACTCAATCTCACACATGCATGGATTCAATTACTCATAAACTCATACTAAGCCAGGCATATACAGACAGATTCATTCACACACTCAATCACACTCATATATATAGAATCACATACATAGACGTGCTCAATGACAGAAATTTCATGTAACAGACACACGCACTGTCCCTCACTCACTCACAAACTGTGTTGTAACACTGGGTGCATTCACGCCTGCAGAGCTTGATTGTCAATGTTCCCTGGGGGATCTCAGCTCTCTCAGGGGTCAATGTGCCATTGACCTCAGAGCAGCCTGCGCCTGCCCCTCCACCCACAGTCTCCTTGCCAAAATTCAGCCCCTAATCTATTGGCCACATGCTTTCCGCGGGAGTGTAAATTACAGAAAAATTCCTGAGTCCATAATTCACACAGAGCCGTCTGTGTCACAGGCTGTGACCCCTTTCTGTTTAAACTTACTTAAGATGTGGGATTTAGGTTGGACATTAAGTCTATGGGTAATGGGGAGAGATTCTTCAACTTGCTCTCAGGAATCAGCATATTTTAAAGAGGAACGAGTCCAAATGTCATAGGTCACTGCATCACTGCTTCCTTTCTTTCTTTATGTCTCTCGCTTTCTCTTTTACTTTAATTTCTTTCTCTCCCTTATGTTCTCTCTTCCACTTTCATTCTCTCTCTTGCCATTGTATTTTTTTTGTTTTGCTGCCTCACCGTTTTTGTTTTAACACTTCAAACTTGTTTTTATTCTTTCTGTTCTCCCTTCATTGTTGGATTCTTCTCTCACAAGATAGAGAAACTTGATGCCACCTCACCATTCCAAACACAGGACATGTGCCTGCTATTTTGACCTTAAGAGGACTGTTGTAAAGTCACACGTCGCCACTAGAGTTTTATGTTACATGGGTTTTACGTATGTGGACTTTGCTCAGGCAGAATTAGGAATTACCGACACCTGGATGGATCAGTCTGAAGGTGTTTCTGTTCTCCCATTCTAAAGTTGTTCCTCACTTCTCTATAAGACTGCTGGGGAAAATCCACTCACATGGTACCTGTTTATCAGATGCTTTCTGCAGGGCAGCACGGTGGCTCAGTGGTTAGCACTGCTGCCTCTCAGTGTCGAGGGCACAGGTTTGATTCCAGACTCAAGTGGCAGTCTGTGTGGAGTTTGCATGATCTCCCTGTGCCTGCGTGGGTTTCCTCCGGGTGCTCCGGTTTCTTCCCGCAGTCCGATGTTATGCAGGTTAGGTGGATTGGCCATGGCAAATTGCTCCATATTACCCAGGGATGTGCAGGCTATATAGATTAGTCATGGGAAGTGTGGGGCTATGGGGATGGTAGATGCCAGGATGGGTGTGATGCTCTTCAGAGAGGTGGTACAGACTCAATGGGCCAAATGGCCATTTTGTGCAGTGTGGGGATTCCGTAATTCTCAGTGAGCCCAACAGCTCAAGAGTGTGTTGGTAGACTGTACAAGAAGGGAGCTAGACCAGAAACATCAATGGAACAATGGGATGAGCTGTGGATGCCCTGCAACAGTGTTGCTTTACTTTCAGTTTAAGGAGTAAAGTGACTTTACCAAAACTCTAACCCTTCCCGTCCCTGTCCTGACAGTATTTGATGAGAGTGTAGAGAGAGCTTTACTGTCTGTCTAACACTCTGCTGTACCTGCCTGGGGAATGCCTGTTGCTGATACAAACTTTAAAAATTAGAAACTCTTGTCATGCCCCAATAATTTTGAAAATAAATCAATTATTTGAAAATTAAATATTTGAAAAGGCCTGATTTTACCCCAACAGATTGAAAGTAAACCTGTCAACTTTTTCGTAGGAATTTGAATTCAGTTTGTTTTCATTCCCAAACTGAAAACCCTCAGAGTCAGATTCAAAGAAGTAAATTAAAACTCTGCCTGTACTGAAGCTATTGGCTTTCGGGCTGGTGTAACATCTGAGGGGAAATTAAATACTTTTGAAAGCGAATGAGGTTAATTATTAATTTGATCGAAGGTGAAGAGGGGTCAAGCTTTGTTTTACTTTGAAGAACCTTTTAAATTTTTACATAACCTGACTCAGCTGAATGCTTCTTAGAAGAAAGCTCACTGTATCTGCCTCAGAGAAAAGTTAAATATTCTTTTTGATTAATTGCCGATGCTTCTATCCTAAAGAAGATGTTTCATTTATGAGATTCTGCTCTGGGCAATTCTTCTTGTGATCAGCATCCTGCACACCCCGCCCAACAAAGGATTGTTGAACAACTCACTGCAGCTCCTTGTTACTCCCTTCCCAATTTCAACTTCTATACTTTCCTATCCTCTGAGTTTTTTACTTATTTTCCTGATCAACCTGATTAGAGATGTTATTACAGACGTCTAGGGCTGGTGGGACTTGAATCCAGGCATCTCAGTTCAGAGATACGAGCACTATCTCTGCGCCACAGGAGGGCCCACACTATTGGTTGTGGTACAGGAGAAGGAAACGCTTTCTTGTCTGCGTCTGGCTGAGGAAAGGCCACTTGCATCCAATTGACCCACTCATCTAGAGCATAGAATATACTAGCAGGAGTAGGCCATCAAGCCCACTGCACCATTCAAACAGATCATTGGCCGATCATCCACCTCAACAACGTTTTCTCCACTATTGCCATATCCTCAATATCATAAAATCTAGGGGTCTAGTCATATGGTGATACAGAGCTTGTATATCACTGGAAAAAAGGCACATTTTATCAAAGCTTTTTGTTTTGCATTCATCAGGACATTTCACAAGAAAGTTGATGGAAAGGGGAGCATTTTGTACTGAGAGCGGAAAGTGTTAATTCATTGGCCATTGTTCAGCTCTGATTGATAGACGTGGTGTTGTGGTGAATGCAGCAATTAGAAGATGACTAACGGTGAACTGTCAATCTTTATTTCAGTTTACACGGAGCAGGTTAACTCTGACTTGCCAAGACATTTCCCTGCAGATTGAACCAGTGCATAACCGTTCCCCATTTTGTTAAGTTGAAACAGACACATGCTTTTTCTATCTGCAAAGAACAGGACCCTGTCTGTTAATATACATAGCTACCAACATGCGCAAGTGCTCCACGCTGCCAGCCTGACTGGCAATCTGAAATGGTTTGTCAGATTTATTCTTAGCACACTCAGGGTAATTTATCACCCACTGTCTAATCACAGAGCCACCTCTAATGTTGGACACCATGTCTTCAGTTTGACAAGCTGGATACAATCAATACCTTACCTGTTGCAAACAGGCTGAAAGGACTCATTGTTTCAAACAATTTCGCAAACTTTTGTTTGTGTAGCCTGCAAACCTGGCATTACACCCTCACTGAAATTCATGGACCACATTACTCATTTGTATGACAGGCAAAAAATCTTTACAGCTTGACAGCAGCGTATTGTTAGTGCGGAGCACAACTGTTCAACTGCGAAAGTAGCAGCATGAAACAGCTAACTTCACCAGCTGCTCAAAGCTTCAAGATTCCTTAACCCTTCCAGGGCACTTCTCAGGGGCTTAGGTTTTAGGATCTTTCATAAGTTTTCATGATTCACAACACGGGATGATCTGATCAGGGTAACGTTGTCCTGCAGTGTCTGTGATGTGCCTTATTTCAGCGTCATATTAGCACAGTGAGACAATGCCTTGGGCCCTGTTTATAAGGTTACTAATCAGACCCCAATTCAGTTTTAATGACACATGTCCATCCAAATAGGTGGGACTGCCCTGGGCTCCCTTCAAGGCCCAAGATCCTCAGTTTCCATGAGAAATGCACCTTTGATAGATGGATGCCTAACCTCTTAGCTCTTGCATTTCCATTGCGTTGATGATGTTTTGCTATTTTTGAGTCCGCAGCTGTGCTAAGAATTTCCTGATACATCTTAATGCGTTCCATACGACATTCAAATTCATCTTTGAAGTAGAACAGTCAAGTGCACTAGTTGAGATACCAGCAGAGGGTTCTCTACTGCTGTCTCTAACAAACTATCTTTACTGCTAAATGCTTATTGCCATTCTTATGCACACCATAAAATTGTGTCTTCAGAAATAAGGCTCACTGTGCCAACCTGATGCTGAATTAGGCAAAGTCAAAAACCAACCTGTGAGATAGTGGTGACCCTGATCAGATCATTTCTTGCTCTACATCATGCAAACTCACAAGTGTAAACTGAGAGAAATGCGGATGCTGCAAATCAGGAACAAACGAACAGAAGTTGCTGGAAGCTCAGTATCAGGTGAAAGCGAGGGCAGGGTGGAAATTGGAAGCAAAATTGATGGATTTTTCCAATTCTGGATGATAGGGGGAAGCGGCGCAGATGATACTATCGATGTATCGGAGAAAGAGTTGTGGGTGGGAGTCGGACAGGATCAAAGAATGTTCTGGCAACTTTTGGTTTTGTTCCAAACTCACCAGTGGGCCTGTAAAAGTACCTCAGAGTGCCCTGGAAGGGTAAGGTATCTCACAGCTTTCAGCAGCAGGTTAAAGCTGGTTGTTTTGTGCTGCAATGATGCAGGAGTGGTGTTTGTCGCGAACA
Organism: Stegostoma tigrinum; assembly: GCF_030684315.1. Classification (NCBI taxonomy): domain Eukaryota; kingdom Metazoa; phylum Chordata; class Chondrichthyes; order Orectolobiformes; family Stegostomatidae; genus Stegostoma; species Stegostoma tigrinum. The sequence continues at coordinate 5,771,921 of NC_081383.1, read as the reverse complement.
GAACGTTCCCATCAAGCCAAAAGGCAGTCTGCTTCTCACACAAATGATCAATATGGTACATCAGTTTCACTACTCATGTGCTGCTCGATGCAAAGACTGGAAAGTTGTATCAAACAGAACATCCCTTTGGCAATTCACAACAAGGATGCTTCAAGCTGTATCGAACCAGTCTGTGTTTGCAAAACTGAAAACACTGTGTCCGGTGTTAAGTGTGATTCTGTGGTTGGACAGTATTTGCAAAATAGCCCTGAGCATGCGAAGAGTTAAGGTCACAACCATTTAAGATTGTCATTGGGGCGCATGGTGTGAGGAGAAATATTAGCAAAATACATGTACGTGTTTTACAATGAAGAGTTTAGCCCAAAAAGATAAAAGTAAAACGATAGGTCATTTGGATCATTCTGTGAATTGTTTTCAAAGAGCCATTGTGGCTATTATGGGTTACTCTGGTCAGATCGACAATTTAACTGCTAATGTCAAACTTGGTTTTATTGGCTGATTGAAGTTATTTTGTCCTGATTCTGTTTTAACTAATTTGTAGAGCAGTCAGCGTAAGAGATGTGATCTTTGCTTAAACTGCAGTGCACGAGTGTTTTCTTGATTGTTATCGAGGCGTGCCTTATGCAGCAGCATGCTAGATGCATTCTAGCCCGCAGCAATCTAATAACAGTGCCGAAGCTGCCTTATAACCTCTTCATTTTGTGTATCATCCAGGAAAGGGAAACCATAAAACTACCTGTAAAAGGTGTCTCTCTGACTTGGAGAGGAGACTGAATAACTAACTGCCTATTATCTCAAGCCACTGTCTCTCTGAAGCTTTTGTGACATCGTTAATTGTTAAATTCTATCGTCTCACTCAGCACTTGTGACTGAAGTTATACCTGCAGTCATTTTGGCTCTGTGAAAGTTATCTTCCAAAAAACATATTTTGGCATTATGGACTACAGATGTCCTTAGTATTTCAAGGCTTTGACCCTGTTGATTTCTGTCCTGAACATGTTCGATGCTTAAGCTTCCGAAGTCTTCTGGGATTGAGAATTCCAATATCCAGCATCTTCTCAGTGAGAAGAATTTCCTCTTCACCTCAGTCTGTGTGAAACTATGGAATTCCCTGCCCAGTAGAGCCGTTGAGGCTATCCCGTTGAATGTTTTTCAGGCAATGATAGATTTTTGAACAGTAAAGGAATTAAGGTATGTGTTGTGTGGGTGGGTAAGTGGAGCAAGAAAGATCAGCCATGATCCTATTGGATGATGGTGCAGGCTCAAGGAGCCAGATGGCCTACTCCTGCTCCTATTTCTTGATGTTCTTATGTTAATCTTTAAGGGCTTGCCCCTTTTTCTGAGTGCAGTTACATCCTAACATTGAGGTTGAGAGAAGATAGCCTCAGTCCCCAGGAAATTCCTGATTAGCAGAGTATTGGGATCTCGTGATTGCTATATAGTGCAGGAGGGGAAATTGAGGCTACAGACCTTAGCCCTTCCCAGTTCCTACCTCGTCAACATCCAAGCTCTATATTTGCCTCCTGGAGGCACAGTCTTTCCTCCTGCAGGGGTCCCTTGGAAGCCCGAGATGGGTTATTGAGGACAGGGATCCGAATAAGATGTTTTAGTTCAATCTCCTCATCACTGTGCATATGTTTCCCTGATTCAATCCAAGGTGATGAGAGTCACATTGGCACTTGCTTGTTGATAATAAGCTCTCTCAAGCCATTCCTAAAATATCTCTGCTTCTCTAATGCTTACTCCTCTTTTAAGACACTCCTTACAACCTGCCTCATTGACCAAGTTCCTGGTCACCTGGCTGAAAACTTCCTTGTTGGCCCAAGGCAGAAAGCAAAGTATGGAGGCCGATACATTTCAGAAGAGCCTTGTGGATCTTTGTGCAAACAAACAATTGCCTCTTTTCAGCCTGGTTAAATTTGACCAGCCCAAGCATTTTGATGAGAGTCACATTGAAAACAATGAGTCAAATTTTGTTTGATAATCCTCCTGTGGAGTTTTATCTATTTAAGCAAAGGATGTGGGCATCACTGGCAAGACCTGCCATTTGTCGCCCATCTGTGTTTGCTCTTGAACTGAGTGGGCATTTCGGAGGGCAGTTAAGAGTCAACCACATTGCCAAATGTAAAGTAGATGTTTCCCCTTGTGGGACAATCTGGAATTTGAGATCATAGTTTTAGGACATGGGATGGCTGATATAAAAGATATAAGGAGGAATGACTTCTCTCAAAGAGGTCATGAATCTGTGGAATTCACTATTTCAGAGTGCAATGTGCACCAGGATGCTAAAATGAAATTATTTCCCATCCTTCATCTTGGATTACTCAGAATCCTGAACTAGAGGGGCATAGTTTTAAGGTGAGAAGAGAAAGATTTTAAAGGGACCTAAGGGGCAACTTTTTCACACAGAGTGCTACATGTACGGAATGAGCTGCCAGAGGAAGTGGTGGAGGCTGGTACAGTGACAACATTTTAAAATGCATCTGGATGGGTATATGAGTAGGAAGGGTTTGGAGGAATATGGGCCAAACGCTGGCAAATGGGACTAGATGAATTTAGGATATCTAGGTCGGCATGGACGAGTTGTACTGAAGGGTCTGTTTCCATGCTGTCCAGGTCTATGACTGTATGAAATGGACAGATTTTTAATTAGTAATGAGTTGTAGGGTTATGAAGAGCTGGCAGGAAAGTGGAGTTGAGACTGAGATGAGATCAGCCATGATGGTGCATTTAACACGAGATGTTTTTGCTATGGTTATTATCGGACAAGTCTGATCCCAGTCAAGAATCTGGCTTGGTGGATCTTGTTCTTATTTTGAAGAAAGTAGTCTGTTGCTGAAATATTTCACACAATGCTGCTTATTTGGCTATAACAATAAAACTGAAGTTTATTGCAAAAGGAATGAAGATAAAAGAGAATTGAGGTTGGTTGTCTCGCCGAGCTGGTTTGTTGTTCCGCAGAAGTTTCGTTACCATGCTTGGTAACATCCTCAGTGCAGCCTCTGGTGAAGCGTCAGTGTGTTTTTCCCTCCTGGTTTTTAAACTCTGGGGTCCATTGCGATGGATTGCCTCACTTCCGGGACTCCTCCGTAGTGGAGTGTGGAAGTTGAGCTCCTCTTTTTGTAGCCAGTTAGTGTTCATATACTGCTCTTGTTAGTTTCCAGCAAGAGCACGTGAACACCAACCGGCTACAAAAAGACACGACCGATGCTCACTCATCTCAATCCACATGGATAAGGAGAACCACAACTTCGACTGGGACAAGACCAAGATCCTGGGACAGGCTAGGCAGAGACAAGCACGAGAATTCCTGGAAGCATGGCACTCCACGAAGCAGGCTATTAATAAACACATTGAACTTGACCCCATATACATTCCACTACCATGTGTTTATTAATAGCCTGCTTCGTGGAGTGCCATGCTTCCAGGAATTCTCGTGTTTGTCTCTGCCAAGCCGGTCCCAGGATCTTGGTGTTGTCCCAGTCGAAGTCGTGGTTCTCCTTGTCCATGTGGATTGAGATGAGTGAGTATCGGTCGTGTCTTTTTGTAGCCAGTTGGTGTTCACGTGCTCTTGCTGGAAACTAACAAGAGCAGTATATGAACGCTAACTGGCTACAAAAAGAGGAGCTCAACTTCCACACTCCACTACGGAGGAGTCCCGGAAGTGAGGCAATCCATCGCAACGGACCCCAGAGTTTAAAAACCAGGCGGGAAAAACACACCGATGCTTCATCAGAGCCTGCACTGAGGATGTTACCAAGCACGGTAACGAAACTTCTGCGGAACAACAAACCAGCTCGACGAGCCAACCAACCTCAACACCCTCAACCCGAGCCACAGATCTACTCCAAAACCTTTTAAAAAGAGAATAATCCTGACTACCAAGTTACAATACACATTCAAAGACTTTGAACAGGCAGCGAAAGTATAATCCCATTAATTCCAAAACAATGTTTTAAGTTGAGAAGGAACAGCTTTTGCACAGTACCCTGAACACACTTCTGAGGATGCACACAAAATTCTACTGTTGTAATATTTACACCAGAATCAAAGCTCCCTTCTCGCTGCACATGTGCAGCTGCTCCAATGTTCCATACATGATAATCGGTGTGTTCCAGAATTCGTTACCAGTTCGCTGCCACACACAGGCCTCGGTGTTCTGCACAGCTGTTTAAAACATGTTCGAGGGATCATTAACCAGAACCTTACATCTAACATCTTGGTAGGTATGAGTCACTTGTGGCTTCAACTTCAAACTGCAACTGTTCACAAAAGACCAACGATTCAGCATTTAAGAAGCACCATGAATAGGAACAAAATAGAGGGATATGGATCCTGTAAGTGAAGACAGTTTTAGTATAGAAGGGCAAACTGTGTTGACACAGATTTGGAGGGCCAAGACATTTGTTCCTGTGATGTATTGTTCTTTGTTCTTCCTATCATGCACCTGACTTTCGCTGCGCTGAGTTTTAAATAACGTTGTTTTCGGGTTTTAATCCCAATCCTTCTGGTCTGGGACTGACACAGACTCTTCATTCCAACATAGTCTAACTCACTATCTCTACCGTTCCCTTCCTTCGGAGCTTTGTACCACCATCCCATTTTGCAGAACTAACTCGCTCAAAGACAAAAGTGAAACTAAAAGTTTTTTTCTCTCACAGCTAAGGACGGTTCCCTTCAACTGAAGAAAAATATTCCAGAACATTCTATTTTACCATGCTGGTCACAAACAATCCGAAATAACCAAAAGTCTATTAGAGTACAAAATCTACAGCCAGACTTCAAAAACTCTATTTTTAAAAGAAGTTGCCATGGCTACAGAAATATTTAGAATTACCAACTTCAGACACTCAGAAAACCCTCTGATAACTTACTCAAAACCTGAAATCCAAGCTTGCAGCAACCAGTAAAAACACAATTATACATATAAATCCCACATTTTACATCATGTTTGTAACTCACATACAAGCACACCACAAAGAAAAGGGGAAAAAAAAATTCTCTCTGCAGAGATCCACTCTGGATCAAAACAGAAGGATAAGGTACAGAATGTTCTGATGGCTGTGTGGCCTGCTTACATGACCATTATCTCAGGGGTTTCGATAGACATGGCTTGTTCAGGAAGCACAGTACTAAAAATTCTTCCAGCCACACTTTAGGAAGACTGTCAAGTTTCACATTAGATTCACAACAAAGGTGCTTCAGAAATAGGAAAGGTGAGCTGTGCAATCTATTCTTCAGTTGCATCCCCCAACTGAAATAAAATATACTGTAGCTGTCTGCAGCCATTAAACCCAGTCATGCCACCTGTATCAAACGGGTCCAGCCATTGGCTGAAACCAAGTAGTTTCCACAAAATAAGGGTTAACAAGGCGTGGAGCTGGATGAACACAGCAGGGTCAGCAGCATCAGAGGAGCACAAAAGCTGGCGTTTCGGGTCAAGACCCTTTCTGAAGAAGGTCTAGGCCCGAAACGTCAGCCCTCCTGCTCCTAAGATGCTGCTTGGCCTGCTGCATTCATCCAGCTCCACACCTTGTTATTTCAGATTCTCCAGCTTGGGCAGTTCCTACTATCTCTGAAACAGTTTCTACGAAATGCTTCGTTTTTCAAAAAAACGTTCCCAAGATGTTTTTATTTTTCATTTTTTAAAATAAGTTCAGGTATCTAATGGAGTAAATCATTTGTCATAACCTATAAAAAAAAATTAAATCTGAAGCCTTCATCGTAATTGTTGTAAACTTTAATAGAAGAGATGATATTTGTAGTCAGCAAACATGACAGGTAAGCTGTGGAAACATCATGACAGTTCCTGAGCTCAGCCCAAGGTAAGTTGCACCTGGGGTTTCCCCAGTTCTTTCATATTTGTCTGTTTTTTTTATTCTCAGCTCATTGGTCAGTGTATTATGACTATCTTTTCATCAACGTAACATCAGCTTAGCATTCATCGAATGGCATTGTCGTTACTTCTATAGCAAAGGTAAACATGTTGTTTATGATCCCAGTTGATGGTAATACTGGACAAGTCAGATTCCAAAGGCTTGACTTGATAGATTGAGTCTGCCATGTAATCACAGAACATATTCACAAGAGTCCGTCAAAGTTATTACACATACAAAAAAAACTTAAAATTACAAAGCAATAAATATTTGGAATGGTTTTATTAGAAAGAGCAGAAATAAAGTTTTAACCATTTTCCCAGCAATGTTCTTTACGGACACTAAATCCCAGTGAAGTATCACTTCGAAATTCACCTTTTAGTTTCTCACTTAACAAACATGGGTCACAAGTGTTTCATTTTTTTGCACATTCACCAGATGTGTTTCTCTGTACCTCTCCCTGAGACTGCTAGTTATGAGCTAACTCCCTTACATTTCTCACTAAACTTTAAGGAAAGTAACTAAGGCCTGTTAAAATAGATTAAGACTTCTTACCCTCGCTAATGACCTGAACACTGTCAAACTCAATTGCCCTTCTGCTGGCTGGATTATTTTGTTTGGTACTTGCAACTTGCCTTTGGTTCTTTTCTCTCCATCTTCGGTCCACCTCCCCCTCCCTCCCTATTTATTCCAGAACTCTCACCCCATCCCCCTCTCTGATGAAGAGTCTAGGCCCGAAACGTCAGCTTTTGTGCTCCTGAGATGCTGCTGGGCCTGCTGTGTTCATCCAGCCTCACATTTTATTGTCTTGGATTCTCCAGCATCTGCAGTTCCCATTATCACTCGCCTCTGGTTCCTGACCTCTCCTTTCATAAGTCATTGAAAAAAACCTCCACTGAGGAAATGATTGAGCAATTATCTCCCCAGCTAGTTTCTCTCGTTGTCTGGCTTAAGTCACATGCTTTCTTGGAAACACTGTTTGATCTTGCTGTACGAAATTATTTTCAGATCTTTTTCAAGAAAAATATCATCACAGGACTAAAACCAAAACATTACTTACGTTCTAAAATGCAATCTTTTCAAATAATGATGATCAGAAGATATTATTCAGTGCTTCACCCCAGTGTATATAGTCCCCAAATTTGGCTGCTTTATTTGACTTTGAAGAATCGTAGAATGGTTACAGCAGAGAAGAAAGCTATTTGGTCCATCTACTGCAAGAATAATTTATCTTGTTCCACTCCTCTAGCTTTCTGCTTAGCCTTATAGGTTTTTCTCTTCTTCAAATACTGGTCCAATTCCCTTTGTGTTCGCACCTAATGCTTTTTAAGGCAGTGAATTTAAGATTGCAGCTATTGGAAACATGACAGTGATGTTGCTTTTGCTTCTTCTGAGAATTTTTAAAGAGTTGTTACCCTTGGCTTCTCAATCCTTCCATGAAGAGAGACCGCTTCTCCCTGCCTATTCTGTCTGGACTCCTGATTCTGGATGCCTCTGTCAAATCTCCTCTGAACCTTCTCTAAGAAAAACAGCCCATGCTTCTTTTTTCCAGTCTGTCCACACAGCTAAAGGCCCTCTAACCCAGATCTGTTCTCTTTTCTACACCCTTGCCAACACCAATCCTAAAGGGAGGGGACCAGAATTGGATGCATTATTGATATGGCATCCAATGGCTGACGATTGCCGATGCGTTTTCAGGTCAGGATGGCGAGTGGCTTCGAAAGGGACTTGCATGTGGTGCTGTCCCCATATATCTGCCGCCCTTGCCCTTCTAGGTGATGGAGGCCACAGGCTTACAAGCTGCCTTGGTGAATTTCAGCAGTGCATCTTGAAGATGGCACACACTGCTTCCACCATGCGTTGGTGTTCAAGGCAGTGAATACTTACGGTGTTGAATGAATTATCAATCAAATAGATTACTTGAGTGTTGTTGGAGCTGCAGCCATCCAGGCAAGTGGGGAGTGATCCATCACACTCCTGACTTGTGCCTTGTCAAAGGTGGACAGGCTTTAGGAGTTGGGTGGTGAGTTATTCTACTGTCAGGGCAATAGAAAAGAAGAGACTTTGCATTTCTTTATCATCTTTTAGAGCTTGGGGACATCCATTAGAGAACAGCAGAGAACTCCATTCACTGTGGCAATCCACAAAAACTGGAAGTCAATTTGTGCATAGCAAGCTCCCACAAGCTGTGATACAACATGCAGATAAATGTACTTTCTGTGATATTGGCTGCGGAATAACTAAGGGTCAGGTCATGACCATCACAATATTTATGCGGCTATTTTTGTATTTCTGTCTGGCCATTGGTCACTTCTCCATCGCTTGATTCTAATTGATTTCTCTTTCTTTTTGTCCATTAGCAGTCCAGCGAGGCAGGATTCCTCCAGCCCAGGCCAGCCCTGGGGAGCTCTCGCTGTCTGGGGGAGAGCACTTGAATGGAGGCAACATCTCAGGACTTATCTCCCTGCTTCTGCGAGCAGAGCCGTACCCCACGTCTCGCTTCAGCACCCAGTACAGCCGGTACAACCTTATGAGCATAGACAACATCTGTGAGCTAGCAGCCAGGTTGCTGTTCAGCGCGGTGGAGTGGGCCAGGAACGTCCCTTTCTTCCACGAGCTACAGATCTCTGACCAGGTGGCACTACTGCGGTTGAGCTGGAGTGAGCTGTTTGTCCTGAATGCAGCACAGTCGTCCCTCCCTCTTCACATGGCTCCCCTCCTGGCAGCCGCCGGCCTCCACTCCTCGCAGATGTCAGCGGATCGAGTGGTGACCTTCATGGACCAGATCCGAATCTTCCAGGACCAGGTGGAGAAGCTGAAGGTTTTGCAGGTCGACTCTGCTGAGTACAGTTGCCTGAAGGCAATCGCCCTCTACACCCCAGGTTAGTATCGATGGTCAGGGGGACTGCTGTGTTGCGCCGTTTCTCAGGGTTCTGTGTAAGCCACTTAGAAGCCATGAGAGTTCGCAATTCATCTGGAGATCTGACACTGGAGCAAAAGAAAACTGACCTCAATGATTGCCATTAAGTACCCTCATTTCTCCTTTTATTCATTCATGAGCTATGGACATCATTAACAAGGCCAGCCTGCCTTTTTTTTTAAACCAATTCTTCCCTACTCTTGAGAAGGGGTTGGTGAGCCACCCCTTCGATACAATTGAACAGGCTGCTGGACAATTTGCAAAGTAAGCATCACCTGCATTGCTGAGGGTCTGGAAGCCAACCTGGGAAAGGACAGTAGAGATAATGGGAGCTGCAGATGCTGGAGAATCTGAGATAACAAAGTGTGGGGCTGGATGAACACAGCAGGCCAAGCAGCAGCTCAGGAGCACAAAAGCTGACGTTTCGGGCCTAGACCCTTCATCAGAAAAGGAGGATGGGGAGATGGTGCTCCCTATTTGTTTCAGAACCCTCTCCCCCTCCCCCTTTTCTTATGAAGGGTCTAGGCACGAAACGTCAGCTTTTGTGCTCCTAAGATGCTGCTTGGCCTGCTGTGTTCATCCAGCCCCACACTTTGTTATCAAAGGACAGCAGATATCTTTCTACAACTGAGCTAAAACAGCCCATTGGTTTGCCAGTTGCTGTTACTGGCATGAGCTTTATGTTTCTGATTCATCAACTCAGTTTAATTTCCTCGGCTGCTGTCCTCAAATCTGAACTTGGTACCAGTTTCAAGCCAATTTCAAACAAAAGCAAGACAAAGCAGATATAATAAAACAAAGGACTGTAGATACCGGCGATGGGAAACCAATAAAAACAGAAATTGCTACAGAAACTCAGCAGATTGGGCAGCATTTATGGAGAAAGAAACGGAATTAACGTCTCAAGGCCTGAGACCCTTCTTCGGATTTGAGAGCAGCTAGGAGATGGTAGTATTGATGCTGGTGTTGAGGGCAGACGGTTGGTAATGGAGTAAGTGGAGAGGTGGAGATGGAGCCCAGAGGGGAAGAGAACGGGAGACAGACAATTCACTGTAGGCGCTGGAAAAGTGGAATCTGAAGAAGAGTCATTTCAGATCCAAAACATTAACCCTTGTTTTTCTCTCTCCACAGACACTGCCTGACCTGCTGAGTTTCTCCAACTCTTACTGTTTATTTTCTTACACCAGGTGGCTTCAGCTTGCTGAATTTGTTAGTCCAGGAAAGTAGCCCCCTGTTATTTTTTTAGCAAGTTCATATCCCCAGAACCCAACAACAATCTCCTCAGCAACCAAGCAAACAAGCAAGCAGCTTGTAACTGATGTCCATTTCAAGCCCACCGACTCCCACAGATACCTAGAATACACCTCCTCCCACCCACCCTCCTGCAAAAATTCCATCCCCTATTCCCAATTCCTCCGCCTCCGCCGCATCTGCTCCCACGATAAGACATTCCACTCCCACACGTCCCAGATGTCCAAGTTCTTCAAGGACCGTAACTTTCCCCCCCACAGTGATCGAGAACGCCCTTGACCGCGTCTCCCGTATTTCCCGCAACACATCCCTCACACCCCGCCCCCGCCACAACCGCCCTAAGAGGATCCCCCTTGTTCTCTCACACCACCCCACCAACCTCCGGATACAACGCATCATCCTCCGACACTTTCGCCATTTACAATCCGACCCCACCACCCAAGACATTTTTCCATCCCCACCCCTGTCTGCTTTCCGGAGAGACCACTCTCTCCGTGACTCCCTTGTTCGCTCCACACTGCCCTCCAACCCCACCACACCCGGCACCTTCCCCTGCAACCGCAGGAAATGCTACACTTGCCCCCACACCTCCCCCCTCACCCCTATCCCAGGCCCCAAGATGACATTCCATATTAAGCAGATGTTCACCTGCACATCTACCAATGTGGTATACTGCATCCACTGTACCCGGTGTGGCTTCCTCTACATTGGGGAAACCAAGCGGAGGCTTGGAGACTGCTTTGCAGAACACCTCCGCTCAGTTCGCAACAAACAACTGCACCTCCCAGTCGCAAACCATTTCCACTCCCCCTCCCATTCTCTAGATGACATGTCCATCATGGGCCTCCTGCAGTGCCACAATGATGCCACCCGAAGGTTGCAGGAACAGCAACTCATATTCTGCCTGCAGCCTAATGGTATCAATGTGGACTTCACCAGTTTCAAAATCTCCCCTTCCCCTACTGCATCCCTAAACCAGCTCAGTTCGTCCCCTCCCCCCACTGCACCACACAACCAGCCCAGCTCTTCCCCCCCACCCACTGCATCCCAAAACCAGTCCAACCTGTCTCTGCCTCCCTAACCGGTTCTTCCTCTCACCCATCCCTTCCTCCCACCCCAAGCCGCACCTCCATCTACCTACTAACCTCATCCCACCTCCTTGACCTGTCCGTCTTCCCTGGACTGACCTATCCCCTCCCTCCCTCCCCACCTATACTCTCCTCTCCACCTATCTTCTTTAATCTCCATCTTCGGTCCGCCTCCCCCTCTCTCCCTATTTATTCCAGAACCCTCACCCCATCCCCCTCTCTGATGAAGGGTCTAGGCCCGAAACGTCAGCTTTTGTGCTCCTGAGATGCTGCTTGGCCTGCCGTGTTCATCCAGCCTCACATTTTAAGAATCTCCTCATTTGTTCAGTTTCAGGTGATCGTTCTGCCACTCCACCTGTAGAGGAGACACTGCTCAGGAAGATGCAGCATTGTTTGTGCCCTTCCACAAGTGCATAAGGCACTGGCAATGGCCTAGTGGTGTTATCACTGGACGGCCAATCCAGAGACTTAGATAATGTTCCAGGACCCGTGTTTGAATCCTGCCACAGCAGGTGGTAGAATTTGAATTCAAGTTTTTTTAAAAAATTCTCTGGATTTAAGAGTCTAAAGATGAGCATGAACCCATTGCTGATTGTCGGGAAAAACCCATCTGGGTTTTTTTTAGGGAAGGAAACAGCCATCCTTACCTGGTCTGGCCTACATGTGACTCCAGACCCACAGCAATGTGGTTGACTCTTAACTGCTCTGTGGGCATTTAGGGATGGGCAATAAATGCTGCCTGGCCAGTGACACCCTCATCCCATGAATGAAGTAAAAAAAGTAGTTTGTACTGAGGGCCTAGGAGTGGAGATTGATTGGCCCTGGCTCATCCTGAACATGTTTAGCACAGACCAGTCTTGCCGTGGCTGTTCAAATCTCACCATTGGACAGATGGGGGTGGAGGGGCTTTTTTTTTCCGCTGGAGCACAGCCTCAAGATGAGCAGATCACCATGAAGTGGGTAAGAGAGCTCAGCACAGATGGTTTCCACCCTACTTGTACAATTTTGGCCAATCAGCAGAGGTTCAGGGCACCATATGTGGCCCTGACAGAGGAAGGAGAGGTGCAAGGTCAACTGAAGAATCCTTAAGGATAGCAGCAAGGGTCATGCTGTGGTGAGGTTCACCCGACCCAGAAGTGTCATGACCAGGTTGGCCCTGTGTGGGTGATGTGATTTGAACTCATTCGAGTGGATCATCAATCTCTAGGCCCCTGTAAGGTAACCACTAATACCCCGTACGATTCCGATTCATTTATGGACCCACTACTTGGTCAGGCCAATGAGTGACTCCAGTCTTGGTACTGTCTTGGAGGCAGAGCCCAGCAGTTAAATCCTGACCTGCTAACCCTCTCAAATCCTACTCCAAACCATGGCTGAGAGAAAATTTCAGGGAAAATAGCTTTGAAACGTTCAGGAAAATTGCTTTATAATTTCCACTCCATAGTTTGTCTATTTGTTATCAAAATACAGGGAAGAAATATCAACAGGTCGTTAAGAATTGACGGGAGATTCTACTCATCCCCTAATTGGCTGTCGGAAGCCTGGGCATCATAAGGGTAGACGAACAGGTGGACCAATAGCAGGACTGTGGGACTGAGGTCATGTGATGAAACCTCCAGCCATCTACCCAACCAGAGTTGAGTTAGAATTAGCGTTATTGTCACATGTACTGAGTGCAAAGTTTACAAGTTGCCGCAAAGGTGCCATCTAAATTACCAAGGTACAGATTCTTCAGTACAAAACTCTTAAGGAACGATATTAGAATAATAAAGAAATGAAAAGTTCAGCAATAAATTGGAAAGATAGAGAAATAAGAGTTCAGAATAACAGTCCTTCCAACCCACTCCACCCTGGGCTTCATCTTGGGGTCCTGGGTTGAAGTGCACAGTGAGGCCAGGGGTGGGGGTAGTGTTCCACGCCGAGGTTGGGACCGGGGGGGGGGGGGGGGGCGGTGGCATCCACACCAAGGTTGTGAGCCGGGAGTGGGGGGGCGGTGGCATCCACACCAAGGTTGTGAGCCGGGGGTGGGGGGTGGGGATGGGTGCACGCTGAGCAACCCTTCCCCAGCTTTAGTTGATTCTTCATATCCTCATGAAATGTCTGAGTGAACCAGTTCAGATGTAAAGCTAATTGAGAGAAGGATGGTCAGCCATGAGCAGCTGGACTTTTGGCCTTGTCCGCGTCACACCCATCCTGAGAATAAATCATCGTCTGGTGACCCAGGATGCCTATGTCATAACATTCTTCAATAGCATAGTCTTTGAATATTTTTAAGGCAAAGATAGACAGATTCTTGATAAACAAGGATTGAAATGTTGTCGGGGTAGGCAGGAACATGGAGTTATCAGATCAGCCGTGATCTTATTGAATGATGCAGTAGGCAGAAGGGGCTGACTGGCCTGATTAATATGTTTGTACAGAGAGGACAGGGGGTTGGTTAGCTCAGTTGGCAGGATAGCTGGTTTGTGATGCAGAGTGAGCCAAAAACAAAAGTTCAATTTCTGCACCAGCTGAGGTCACCATGAAGGACTCTCCTTCTCAACCTGTCCCCTCACCTGAGGTGTGGTGACCCTCAGGTTAAACGAGGACACGTCATCTCTTTGTAACGGTAGAGCAGCTCAATAACCTGGTAGTATTAAAGCAACTTTTACAGGTCACAGTTGGGCCTGTTTGTTGTTCCAGATTTTATTGAATTCAAATTTTGCCATCTGCCATGATGGGATTTGAACCCATGTTCCCAAAACATTGGCCAGGGGTTCTGGAATGCTACTGGTTGCCATTACGCTACTCCCTTCCTGAAATGTCAGAAGGTTTTATGGTGAAAGGCGAAAGGGAATAGTAGTGTGACAAGGAAAGAAACAAAATATATGTTTGTTGTAAGCTGTGGTCCCAAACACTGGGGGCTTGTGGCTGGGTTGGGTGCTGCCACCAATCCTCCTTTCTACTATATTCAGCTCCATCATTGTGACACAACCCAATCCATCGTGCAAACCAGCCTTCTATCCATTGACTCCACCTACTACCGCCCACTGTCTCAGCAAAGCAACCAACATAATCAAAGACTCCTCCCACCCTTCTTATTCTCTCTTCTACCCTCTTCCATCAAAAGATTCACAAGTTTACATACACATACAAGCTGACTCGAGAACAGCTTCTTTCCTGCTGTTATTTATGAACGGACCTTTCAAATTTTAAATTTAATGTTGATCTTGCTCTCTGTGCACCTTCTCTGCAGCCATAATATTGTATTCCTCAGAAGTATTTCTGAAGAAGAGTTCTCATCCTAAATGTCAGTGTTCCTGCTCCTCCGATGCTGCCTGGCCTGCTGTGTTCCTCCAGCTCCACACTGTGTTATCTCTGACTCCAGCATCAGCAGTTCCTACTGACTCACATTGTATTCCTTGCTCTGTCTAATGCACCTTTCTGCTCTCACCTGTTTGTACCGCACGCAAAATTAAAACTTTTCACTGTACCTGGGTACGTGACAATAATCAATCAAATACAACCAGCCAGTCAAATAAAATGTAAGTCAGGATTGATAGCCCTGGCAAATGTTGAGATGGCGATGGAAAGTTACACTTTGAGAATAAGATGTGGCTTTGAGAGGGGATGACCAACCCCCGATGTGCCCACCCATTGCAGGAGGCCAAATACCATGTGTTCCGTCTCCATCAACACCCTGAGGCAGATGGCGCCACAAAATTGGAGGCAAGCAAGTCTAGTGCAACCCCACAGATAGAACCTTGGCCAGGCCCTGGAGCAGACCCACGTGGGGGTCCCCAATCTGCCAATCCCTCAGTCCTGTGCTGGGTTCCTAAATGTCAGGCACATGAGACTGAAGTGTCATCGTTGGCGGCCCCTCGCAGATGAGGGTGACCCTCTTCCACTGTGAGTCTGTAGGTGGCTATAGAGACCAATATGACTGCCACAGGCTGTGTTACATGGGGCGGAAGGGGGTCGTGGGAAGGGATGGGTGGGGCAATGGTGCGGCAACGCACTCCTTTCTCAGCTTTCTCCTGCCTTCCACTTCTCCCTGATGGCGAGCCTCGGGATGCCCGACTCCTTCCCACACGCTCTTCCTCCTCCACTTCTCCTTGATGGCGAGCCTCGTGATGCCCGACTCCTTCCCACACGCTCTTCCTCCTCCACTTCTCCCCGATGGAAAGCCTCGAGATGCCCGACTCCTTCCCGCACGCTCCTCCTCGTCCACTTTGGATAGTTTTGGGCTAGTGAATCCCAGGTGTCTGTGGGAATGCTGCACTTCGCCAGTGAGGCCTTGAGGGTATCACTGAAGTGTAACCAAAGATTTAAAAGTAGTCCCTTTTCTTTTTAAAAAAAAACACTAGTTGGGAGCTGTTTAAAAAAAAATTACAAATAAACTTTACAAATACACAGTCTCTTCCAGCCCACAGAATTAGCTGTGACCTGGCGTGAAGTGGAAGGGTACAAATATACATGGAATGTAAAAACTGTTTCCTCTTGACAGTCACTGGCAAAACCTTTGCTGAACCCTGACTATCAACCTCTTGTGGCTTATCATTTGACCCCATGTCACTGGAGTTGTAGCCTGTTACAAATGCAGCAACTATAGCACCAATTACACCAATCCTCATTTCTAGTCTTTCTGATAAACATGAAACAAGTTACACAGCTCCTGGTTACACACTTTTTGAAAAAAAAATCAAAATTGATTGGTAAATGGGAAATTACATTTGTGTGAGGGAAGCTTATCAAAATTAACATAAAATGTCAACTCTAAGAGTAACGTTGCATCTTAGCTATGACTCCTTTATGCATTATTTCTAATCAGATGGTTCACACATGTCCAGAGTGAGTGGGACCCGATTCAAGGGATATCACACAGCCACAGACCCATGTAATCCTCCTCCCTAGATATTTTCAGTCACCCTGCTCAGGCCTCTGGACCAGGTGAGATTTGAACCTGTGCCTTCTGTCCCTGAGGTAGGGACACTACTCCTGTACAACAAGACTCTCTCAATCCTCCCATCCAGATTTTCATTTAATTCAAGGTTCACCATCTGCCGTGGTGATATTTAAACTTGGGTCCTCCTCACCCTAGAACATTAACCTCGGTTCTGGATTCCTAATCCAGTAACATTCTCACCATGCTCCCAACTCCCTCAGACTAATTAGTCCTGTCCACGCTGAGCCGAAAGATCTACCTAATGAGCAGTGATAGAGTATAAACCACTGCTGAGTCTGAAAAAGAAGAGGCATTTGTCATACACAACACGATGTAATAAGTTGGATGACAGCAATAGGTGCAAATTGTATTGACCAGTTAGATGTAATTACAAGAGTTATCTCCATTGGATCCTCGTGCTGGGCTGTGTCATGGAGGTGACACCTCTGTTGCCATTTTTCAAATCTGCCCACACCTCTGACCGAAGACTGTGTGACATCATCAGATTGAGTGGAGCTTATTGTTAAACCATTATATTATTCAACAGTTTCTAGAGGAGGTGTGACAAGCATGTTCCTGAATTGCTGTCATCCAAAAGCATGGTGGCTCACTGGTTAGCACTGCTGCCTCAGAGTGTGTTCAATTATAGCCTCAGGTGACTATCTGTAAGTAGTTTGCAGATTCTCCCTGTGTTTGCATGGGTTACCTTCCACAGTCTAAAGATGCGCAGGCTAGACAGATTAGCCATGGGAAATGCATGGATAGGGTGGGGGTTGGGCCTGGTTGGGATGCTCTTCAAATGGTTGGTGTGGACTTGATGGGCTGAATGGCCTGCTTCCACACTGTAGGGATTCAGTGATTCTAAGAAATCGAAGGCATAAAGAGATGTCATTAAATATTTACCTGCCCTCCTCCCTTTTGTTCATCTTACAATGTAAGAAAAGACTGTTTTTGAAGTCAAACGTGTTTCTTTCTCCTGTTCTCTCTGCCAGACGCTTCTGGTCTCTCGGAACCTGCCCACATTGAGAGCTTGCAGGAGAAGGTTCAAGTGTCGCTGGCAGAGTACGTGCGATGTCAGTATCCACCACAGCCCCAGCGTTTTGGCAAGCTGCTCTTACGACTCCCGGCATTGCGAGCAGTGCCAGCCTCCCTCATTGGACAACTCTTCTTCATGAGGCTGGTGGGCAAGACACCCATTGAGACCCTAATCAGAGACATGCTCCTGTCTGGAGGTTCCTTCAACTGGCCTTACATGCCAACTCAATGATAAAGCCTGATTCCTAATGGGCTCCAACTAGACTGTTACTGGGCACTGCCAAGTATGCCACTTCGCATACGTGAGATTAAATGGGATCAGTTGACTTTAGGCACTAACTGGATCTTGGGATGCAGTATTTAAATTTAGTACTTTGCTTCTTTTGTTTGCTTAAGGACACAAAGCCAAAATGTGACAATGTTTCATGGAATAGTCTCTGTTTCTGGATGATGAGACATTACAAGCAGAGATGCTTGTAAATTGTACACCTCCCCTCACCCCTGTACACACACCCCAGGGTGGGACGGGGCAATAATCAGCCATCATACCAGCTCCTGATGACTGTCCATTGTCTTCAGGAGAAGGTAACCAGACACAGTTTGAACATAGGATTGACCCAAGCTCCACCTACCCACTTCACTGCCTTCCTTCACTCACAAAGAATGGCTGTGTGGAGGGGGTTCCTGGACACCTGACCCAATAAGAGGAAAACCTGTAGGAGGTTGGAGCAATCAGCTTCCACATCGAGATTTGATTTAATAGATGGGGAAGCCTCCCCTTTATTAGAATCACATAATTGAGAAATTTCAACTGCATTTTAAAGAAGTGGGCAGAGTTTGACTGTGCACCATTTCAGTGTATACGTTTAGTGATGTTTGAGAGCAGTGCTGGAAGGGGACAGGATTATTCAGTATTTCACTCAAAGTGCACTCCAAGATCAAGGAAGTGACATTGTCACACTCCTGCTGCTTGTCCCAACATGCTCTGCCCCTGCTAACCTTGAGGAGCACTTCATAATGCCCAAGTACAGAAGGTTTGCACACTCAGTCATTAGAAGGAGGAAGCAAAGGACTGAGATTGTAGCGTTGTTTAAAATGCAATTGGAAAAATATTTCAAAACAAAAACAATGCAAGGAAGAAGCAATGAAATGGAATCACATTAAGACCCCATAACTAGCTGATTGGGGTGGGAAGGAGGTCTATCTTTTTCTGTGCTGTAACATTTTAGAATTTTGGTCAAATTGCTTGCATCTCCTTCACCTTGCATCCTCTTGGAGCTACTTCCTCAGTCACCTCTCAAAATCTTGTCCTGATATTGTACGATAGCATCATATTCATTGTGAGTGTATCCTTTAACTGTACTTTCTAGTTTGTGTGACATAGCCTCCTGATTTAACTGACTGTGATGTTGCAATAAAATATTTTGAGTCTTTTGACTTCCTTAATTCTGTTTGTCAGGGTTGGGAGGTCGAGAAAGGGAATGGATATTTGCATGGGTACAGCTAACAACTGTCAGCAGTGAAACAGTTCCTGACATTTTGGGGGAGGTGGTAATATAATGGAGTGATTGAGCAGCCCAGGTTGATACTCCAGAGACATGGGTTCAAATCTCGCCATGGCACATGGTGGAATTTAAGTACAGTTATTAAGACTGTATTGAAAGATAATAGTAGCCATGAAACTATTATCAATTGGTGTAAAAAACCATCAGGTTCACTTTTACCCTTTGGGGAAAGGAAGTCTCTCCTTACCCGTTGGGAGTTACAGACCCACAGCAAAATGGTTGACTCTGATCTACCCTCTAAAATGGCTGAGGAAGCCTCATAACTCCAGGACAATTAGCGATGAATAACGAATGTTAGTCTCACCAATGATGCAGAATTCAAAAATCTCAGCACTGTCAACAGGAGGTAGGTGGTAGCCAGCAGATATCCAGTTCCTGCTGTTACAAAGGCACATCACTGACGTGGAATTCATGATGGTGGTAATGTTAATCTGCCTCAGCTTGTTTGAAAGTGGCAGCACAAGAAGAATAATCATTGAGAGATAGTCGGAACTGCAGATGCTGGAGAATCTGAGATAACAAGGTGTAGAGCTGGATGAACACAGCAGACCAAGCAGCATCAGAGGAACAGGAAGGCTGATGTTTCGGGCCTAGACCCATTTCTGAAGAAGGGACCAGACCTGAAACGCCAGCCTCCCTCTGCTGCTGCTTGGCCTGCTGTGTTCATCCAGCTCTCCACCTTGTTATCTCCAGAATAATCATTGCCTTGCATTGACCAATGATTTAATATGCAGGTGCAGAAAGTGATTAGGAAGGCAAGTGGATTGTTTCTTGCAAAGGGAATGGGAAAGTATGAATGTGGAGTAGTTTTACTGTAGCTGTAAAAGTGTTGATGAGACCACATCAGAAATATTGTGTACAATCTGTATCCTTATTTGAAAGAAGGATATAATTGTATTAGAAACAATTCTAGAATGTGACGCTTATGCAGAGAGTGTTTTGTGCCTACAGCCCTTGGATTTTAGAAGAGTGAGAGATTGTCTTGTTGAGATCCTGAGAGACTTGATCCTGTGGATAACAGAAGGATGTTTCCCCTTGTAGGTACACTGGAATTAGTAGTCGCTGCTTAAGAATAAGAGGTCTCCATTTTAATATGAAGATAAGATTTTTCTTCTCTTCAGACATTGTAAATATCTGGAATTACTTTCCTTAGAAGCAGCAAGTGTTAGGTATTGAATGTGTTAACAGGTAGAGCTAGATGGATTTTTGATTGATGATGGAGGGAAGAGCAAAGAACAATGAAAATTAAAGCACAGGAACAGGCCCTTCGGCCTTCCAAGCCTGCTCCAATCCAGATCCTCTACCTACTTTCCAAGGATCTGTGTCCCTCTGCTCCCTGCTCATTCATGTATCTGTCTAGGTACATCTTAAATGATGCTATCATGCCCGCCTCTACCGCCTCCACTGGCAACAAGTTCCAGGCACCCACCACCCTCTGCGTAAAGAACTTTCCACGCATATCTCCCCTAAACTTTCCTCCTCTCACCTTGAAATCGTGATCCCTGGTAACTGAGTTCCCCATTCTGGGAAAAAACTTCTTGCTATCCACCCTGTCTATACCCCTCATGATTTTGTAGACCTCAATCAAGTCCTCCCTCAACCTTTGTCTTTCTAATGAAAATAATCCTAATCTACTCAACCTCTCTTCGTAGCTCGTGCCCTCCATACCAGGTAACATCCTGGTGAACCTCCTCCACACCCTCTCCAAAGTATCCACATCCTTTTGGTAATGTGGCGACCAGAACTGTATGCAGTATTTCAAATGTGGTCGAACCAAAGTCTCATACAACTGTAACATGACCTGCCAACTCTTGTACTCAATACCCCATCCAATGAATGAAAGCGTGCTGTATGCCTTCTTGACCACTCTATTGACCTGCATTGCCACCTTCATACAATGGACCCGAGCACCCCGATCTCTCTGTGCATCAATTTTCCCCAGCGCTTTTCCATTTACTGCATAGTTCGCTAAGTCAAGGAATACTGGCAGCAGACACTGCATCCACATAGCTAAGATCTTATTGAATGGCAGAACAGACTGATTGGGCTGTATGGCTCATTTGTGCTCCTCGTTCTTATGTTCCTCAAAAAATGGAAATTAACCTTTGCTCTCAGTGATTCTGTCCTACAGAGGGGGCACTGCTGAGGTACCTCCAGTCTCTAACCAATGGATTTTCTTCTGAATTGATGAAAATTTCCATTTTTATTTCGTGTTGGTCTCACTCTGAAAATTCTTAAGCTACACTTTGCTGAATGCGTTCCTTTAAATCTCACATTAGCATTTTAACTATTATTCATAACAAAGCATGAGGAGCAGTCCCTTCAGCATACCAAACCCACCCATCATTTAAGGCAACAAGATGTAAATGTAATTTGGGTCTGCTACACCATTCAAAGAGATCATGGCGGATGTGATTAACCTCAACTCCACTTTCCTACCCTTTCCCCATAATCCTCAATTCCGTGATTAAATGTTTGCCTGTCTCAGCATTGAAGACTCAACAGCCATCTGCAATAAAGAGTTCCACAGATTCACTAACCTCTGGGAGGAGAAATTTCTCTTTATGGACTCCTAGAGATATAAAGCATGGAAACAGACCCTTCAGTCCAAATCATCCATGCCGACCAGGTATCCTAGATTAATCTAGTCCCATTTGCCAGCTTTGGCCCATATCCCTCGAAACAATTTCAATTCATATACCCATCCAGAAGCCTTTTAAATGCTGTCATTGTACCAGCCTCCACCACTTCCTCTGGCCACTCATTCCATTCATGCAGCACTCTCTGTGTGAAAAGCTGCCTCTTAGTTCTCTTTTAAATCTTTCCCCTCTCACCTTACACCTATGCTGTTCATTTTTGGACTCCACTCCCCAGGTCAGACAAGACTGTCTATCTACCCTATCCATGCCCCTCATGATATTTAAAACCTCTGTAAGGTCAACCCTCAACTTCCAACACTCCAAGGAAAATAGCCCCAGCCTATTCAGCCTCTCCCCATAGCTCAAACCCTCCAACCCTGGCAACATCCTTGAAAATCTTTTCTGAATTCTTTCAACTTTCATAACATCCTTCCTATGAGAGGGAGACCACAATGGCACATAGTATTCCAAAAGTGGCCTAACCTATGTCCTATACAACCACAACATGACCCTCCCAACTCCTACACTCAATGCACTGACCAATAAAGGCAAGCGTACCAAACACCTTCTTCATTGTCCTATCTACCTGTGATTCCACTTTCAGGGAACTATGAACCTGCACTCCAAGGTCTCTTTGTTCTTCAACACTCCCCTGGGCCTTACCATTAAGTGTGCAAGTCCTGCCCTGATTTGCCTTTCCAAAATGCAGCCCCTCACGTTTATTCAAATTAAATTCTAGCTGCTACTCCTCGGCCCATTGGCCCATCTGATTAAGATCCCGTTGTACTCTGAAGTAACCTTCTTCCCTGTCAACTACAGCTCCAATATCCTGGGGAAAGGTCACCAGACCCATAATGTTAACTCTGATTTCTCTTCACAGATGATGCCAGACTTGCTGAGCTTTTCAGCAACTTCTGTTTTTGTACCTTCAATCTTGGTGTTATCTGCAAACTTATTAACCATACCCCTTACGTTCGCATACAAGTCATTTGTAGAAACAACAAAAAGCAGTGGGCCCAGCATCGATCCTTGTGCCATGCAACAACTGTCTACCTCCACCCTCTGTTTCCCACTTTCGAACTCTGTCTTAAATGTTCACTGACTTATTCTGAGGTTACGTCCCAAGGTCCGAGACTTTTCCACAAGGGGAAACAACAATTCTGCATCTCACCTGTTATAGATGTATCAGGCTTTGATTTATAGTTACAATAGGTAAGGACTCATCCAACTTTGTATCTTCATGCACTCTCAAGACTGTTTCTCCTGTACTCCAACTCTGTCCACACTGTGCCCCATAAATATATGTTTTATGAGCCTATTTTTCGAATCAACCGCTCAGAGATGTTATTACACACCTTTGGCAGGGGTGGGACTTGAATCTGTGCCCTTCATTTCAGGGTTAGGGAGGCTACCACTGCACCGCAAGAGGGCCCATATTAAAAATACAACATTTCACAAATTTGCATGTCGTCCTTAGGCAGGAGCCATGCTAGTCTCTATATCGTTTCTATTTTATAATATGTGCTCCTGAAGTGAGCCTCTTATACTCAGCAGCTCCGTGACATCATTACAAGGTTGCTGCGGGGTCCTTACATCGAGCTGGAGTTTTCCACTCAGGTTCTAGAGTGGGGCCTAAACCCAAACCTTCTAGATGCAAAGGCATCCTACTCACTGAGCCACAGCTAGGTACAGTAATATAAGTGCACAGAGGATGGTATCCCATCACCAAGTCACCCTTTGTTTACATGTGCACAGTATATTGGGTGTGGCCAGCCAGCTCAGAGTCAATCCCCTGAACTGAGGAGATTCTTAAACCCCCTGTTTTTTTTTGAACAGACAAAATGTCGAGTTTATTTTCTGATTCAGAAACAAAATTTAAAGCTGGAATAAACAACAGACAGGCTAATTAGGAGCTGAACTTTGGCTGAAATTACACAAGATGAAATTTGGCTACTTTGTGAAACCCAAGGAAAACTACTTGACCCTAGTTTAATGAAATAGAAAGCTCTAAACATAAAAGATGTCTAGCAAATACAGGGCATAGTACTTTACTATTTGAGATACCTTCTTTTTCAGAAGTGTGGAATGCTCTGTTTATAATTGTCAGCCAGGACTTCCGGATTGACCCAGGTTAACGACCCCAGTTATGGATCTTGTAATCAATGAGATCCACCTGGTTCCAATCAATACATACAGATGCTGCGAAGAGGCTGAGAGAACCAAAGTCTTCTCTGTTGGTCATTTATATGGGTTATGGCATTCGAACCTACACCTCGAGACTCCAGGAAAAAACCTATACTCTACCAGATAAAATGTGTATAGATCCAACACATTTACAGATTTGCTAACATCACCTTTTCAGAAATGTGTACTTCCAAGTAAAAAAAATGGTTAGAAGTTTAAAATAAAAAAGGGGTATAATGTAAGGGCTATGAAACTGGTCTCTTTGGTCTCTTTGTTCATCAACACTCAGTGTTGCTATTTGCGCCAAGCTGGTAGGAGCTCACTGAACCTGCACTGAAAGGACTGGTTGAGTTGAGTTGTGGACAGGTGATGGTCCACATTGACACATGTGCAATGTTTGCTCCAGCCACATCCCTGAGTTACAGTCTACAAAGATGTCATTAATCCAATAAGGATCATTGCACATTTAGATAGGGGATGTGATGGCCAAGTGATATTAATCCAGAAACTCAGCCAAAGTTCAATGGCCTCAGTTTGAATTCCACCATGGCAGATCTTCGAGTTGAATTAAAAAAACATCTGGAAGTAAAAATCTACGGATGACCATGAAACCATTGCCAATTGTTGGAAAAACCCATCTGGTTCATGAATGTCCTCCAGGGAAGGAGGTCTGTCAGCCTCACCTGGACTGGCCTACATGTGGCTCCAGCAATGTGGTTGACTCTCACCTGCCCTCTGAAATGGCCGAGCAGTTGTACCAAGCACTGCAAAGTCTCAATGAAAAATTGTAACTCGACTGACCACCCGGCATCGACCTAGGCACCAGAAAAGACAACAGCAGAAGTGGCTCTGTTGACCCTGCAATGCCCTCCTCACTAGCATCTGGGGGCTAGTGCCATAGTTGGGAGAGCTGTCTCACAGAATAGTCAAGCAACAGCCTGACATAGTCATACTCATAGAATCATAACTTACAATGTCCCAGACACCACCATCACCATTCCTGGATATGTCCTGTCTCACCGGCAGGCCGTCGCAGCAGAGGGGGCAGCACAGTGGGATATGATCGGGAGGGAGTTGCTTTTGGAATGCTCAACATTGACTCCAGACCCCATGATGGCTCATGGCTTCAGGTTAAACATGGGCAAGGAAACCTCCTGCTGATTACCACATACCGTCCTCCCTCAGCTGACGAATCACTACTCCTCCATGTTGAACAACACTTGAAGGAAGGTCTGAAGGTAGCAAGGGCACAAAATGTACTCTGGGTGGGGGATTTCAATGTCCATCACCAAGAAGGACTGAGCAGCAACACTACTGATTGAGCTGGCCGGGTCCTAAAGGACATAGTTGTGAGACTGGGTCTGCAGCAGATGGTGAGAGAACCAACAAGAGCGAAAAATATACTTGATCTCATCCTTACCAATCCGCCAGCTGCAGGTGCATCTGACCATGGATGGAATTGGTAAGAGTGACCATCACACAGTCCTTGTGGAGATTAAGTCCAGCCTCCACATTGAGAATAATTTCCATCATGTTGTGGCACTATCACCGTGCTAAATGGGACAGACTTCAAACAGATCTAGCAACTCAAGACTGGGCATCCATGAGGCGCTGTGGGTTATCAACAGCAGCAGAACTGTACTCCAGCACAATCTGTAACCTCACAGCCCGGCATATCCCCCACTCAACCATTACCATCAGGCCAGGGGATCAACACTGGTTCAACGAAGAATGCAGGAGGGCATGCTGGGAGCAGCAGCAGGCTTACCTGAAGATGAGGTATCGACCAGGTGAAGCCACCAAACAGGACTACTTGCACCCAAACAGTGAAAGCAGAGAGTGATAGACAGAGTTAAGTGATCCCACAACTATCAGATCAGATCTAAACTCTGCAATTCTACCACATCCAGTTGTTAATGGTGGTGGACAATTAAACAACTCACTGGAGGAGGAGGCTCCTCAAATATCCCCATCCCCAATGATGGAAGAGCCCAGCACATCAGTGCAAAAGATAAGGCTGAAACATTCACAGCAATCTTCAGTCAGAAGTACCAAGTGGATGATCCATTTCGACCTCCTCCAGTGGTCCCAAGCATTACAGATACCAGTCTTCAGCCAATTCGATTCACACCACGTGATATCAAGAAATGGTTGGAGACACTGGATACTGCAAAGGCTATGGGTCCTGACAACATTTCGGCAGTAGTACTAAGGTATTGTGCTCTAGAACTTGCTGCTCCCCTAGCCAAGCTGTTCCAGTACAGTTACAACACTGGGACCCACCCGACAATGTGGAAAATTGCCCCGGTGTGTTCTGTACAAAAATAAGGACAAATCCAACCCTGCCAGTTACCAGCCCCATCAGTCTCCTCTGGATCATCAGTAAAGTGATGGAAGGTGTCAGTAACAGCACTATCAAGCAGCACCTGCTCAGCAATAACCTGGTCAGTGATGCCCAGTTTGGGTTCCTCCAGGGTCACTCAGCTCCTGACCTCATTACAGCCTGTGTTCAAACATGGACAAAAGAGCTGAATTCCAGAGGCGAGGTGAGAGTGACATCCCTTGGCATCAAGACTGCATTTGACCTAATGTAGCATCAAAGAACCCAAGCAAAACTGGCATCAATAGGTGTCAGGGTCAGTCTTCTGCTCTTTGGAGTCATACCTGAAACATAGGAAGATGTTTGTGGTTGTTGAAGATCAGTCATATCAGCTCCAGGACATCTCTGCAGGGTAGTGTCCGAGGCCTAATTATCTTCAGCTGCTTCATCAATGACCCTTCCTGCATCCAGGAGTGGTATGGTGTCTCCGTGGTTAGCACTGCCACCTCACAGCACCAGGGACCTGCGTTTGATTCCACCTTCGGGCGACTGTGTGGAGTTTGCACGTTCTCCCTGTGTCTGTGTGAGTTCCATCCGGGTGCTCCGGTTTCCTTGTACAGTCTAAAGATGTGCAGGTTAGGGTGGATTGGCCATGCTACATTGCTCCTTGTGTCCAAGGGCATGCAAGGTAGGTGAATTCGCCATGGGAAATGCAGGGTTACAGGGATAGGCTACCGTGCTGGGTCTGGGTAAGATGCTGTTCGGAAGGTCAATGTGGATCTAATGAGCCGAATGGCTTGCTTCCACATTGTAGGGATTCTATGGGCATCGGGACACCAGATCACATGCTCTTTGCGACCCTGCACCATATGGTCATTCCAGATGACAGAATTGGTCACCAGGTCACATTCTCATTGGTCAGTGGGACAAATGATTATTGAATCATTCGATCATATTATGATACTTGGGCCAGATTAACGTCTAGCCTTTCTGCTCAGGTGTTACTGCCAGAGTACAGCCTTCCTACACTACCCCCTTACACAGGGGACTGAACCCCAGAGTGAAGGCTGGGTACTGACACTGAGGCAAAGAATGCTTTAAGCTGCCTCTTCATTGGCAAAGTGATGTTAGCAGGTCTTGCTCCACCGGGTGAAGAATATTGAGACAACCTGCAGTCTCGCCCTGCTTCTCACACTCTTGCTCAATTTCCTCTTGTTGTGAATGTGTTTTATTTTAATTAAAGAAACGACAGGATCTATAGAGCTGAAATGTCACAGCTGTTTTCCTCATCAGAAGATGCTATTCGACACGTACAAACATTTAAATCTAAGGAGTTTGACCTTTTCAAATCATCCTTTATAAAACAATAATTAAATTCATTCTCATTACCCATTTCAGCAATAATCACACCAGGAAGGGGCTGTTGAAAGATCTCAGCTCAGCTGACAGATAAAGTTCTTAGAATTGCCCACATTAAGGTTAGGACAACCCCAAGAACCCTTGCACGGATTTCTGAATGAGCCAGGAATCACATTTCAATTTCTGTTTTTGCATCAAGTTTCACTGTCAGACCTTCAGAACCTTACAGCCCAGGTTCACTTTTGCAGAAGTAACTACTGGGAGGGCGGTTTCACAGGGTCACCATTGGTCAAGGAACCAGCACAATTCATCACCTTTGACTGGAGCTCTGAGCAAAATAACGCAGCTGCTGGAAATCTGACAAAAAACAACAGAAGATGCTGGGAATTCTCAGCTGGCCTCATAGGAACTTTGGAGAGACAAATGCAGTTGACATTTCATATTGATGACCCTTCCCTGGTGACAACGTCATCTCTGAGGCATTAGCAATGTTGTCTTGTTGCCCCAGTGACTTTTATTTGTTGTATTAATGAGCGTGTTCGCTTTATGCTCCAGGTATTATTTCATCTAACACCCCATGACAATGTGGTTTGTGAAAACATGTTTCTATTATTTTGTCATGCTCAGCAGGATCATGCACGGGGAATTAAGTCTGAATATTCCCAATGTTGTCATAGAATGTGAAGATTGTAAAAGAAATCTGCAAAATCCCCAAATTACCTGATTTTCAGATCCAGGTTATTAGAAAACCAGGTTCCTGTATTTATAAAGCACCATTATTTATTGGAGGTAATTGTTTCTAGCTGCAGGTACATAGTTATAAACAGATGGAATATAACACTTTTAGAGAAAGCTCTAACATCTATCTTCGTCCTTTATAAACTACCCCTTACACAAATACACACTGACAGACTGACTAACATAAATAGGGAAGAAAACACAGGGCTGGAGGGAAAACTTGAAAAATTGAGATATTCTATAGTCCTTGTTTACTAGATTGAGCAGCATGGCACCTCAATGGGTAGCATTGCTGTCTCACATCGCCAGGGACCTGAGTTTGATTTCAATATCAGGTTTGCACAGGGTTTGCACATTCACTCTGTGTCTGCTCCACTTACCTCCCCACAGTCTAAAGATGTGCATGTTAGGGTGGATTGTCAAGGTAAATTGCCCATAGTGTCCAGGAATGTGCAGGCTAGGTGGATTCGCCATGGGGAAGGCACGGATAGTGTAGCGGGGTGTGTCTGGGTGGGTTGCTCTTTGGAGGGTTGGTATGGGCTCAGTAACTGAATGTCCTGCTTCCACATTGTAGGCATTCTTAAATGAAGATATATTGTTTTGGTTTCCTGTTGATTTCCCTCTTTTTGAGTGCTTCCATTGATTTGTAAAAGGCACAGGGTGGCTGTTTTACTTATAAAATGTCCCTGACTTGTTCGATTCAAAGTCGCATGTCTTAACGGAAAGGTAGGCTGATTTTGCTCAGTGTTAAAGTGAGTTACTGAAGAGAACAGAGACAGAGAGCTCGTGGCTGTTGCAGGTCTGTTGCTGTATTCTCCAGAGTCTGACTAGTTTCTCTTTATCTTTTTTCACAGGGCTGAGCTGTTCGGCTACATAACAACCAATCCCATTTGTTGACAGGCAGACAATCCCTGTCATTGATAAGTAGTCTGTAGTCCTCACCAATCAGTTTCATTTGTAAATAAGCCATGAGCTCCAGTTTGTCAGCACGCCGCTGGAAGCCATAGTTACACAGACAGTGTTCACAATAGGTATCAAATTGCTTGTGTTCAAAGCATGTGATCATCCTTGTAAATCCCTGTGTTTCAAAATTGCTCTTTCTCATTTCAGCACAAAAAGAAACAGACTTTACAACTGACTAACAACATTAATATTTTGTCACCAACCCACATAGCCATTTGTAAAGCAAACCTGAGCATTCGATCAAACACAAACTCTAATATTGACAGCCACATTGTAACTTTAGTACAGGAAAACAGTGTCTGTGACAATGTTCTGACTGGAATATCGACCAGCATCATGATTCCTTTAGTAAGGCATAACTCATTGAGTCAGGTTACTGTGATCATGTCAGTACAAATAACAAGGTCATCAACATAACTAACAAATATAAGATCATAAGAAATACAAACAGGAGCATCCCATTTGGCCCTGTAGCCTGCTCTGCCATTCAGTAAGATCATGGCTGACCCAGCATTCCTTTTATCCACTTTTTTGCCTTTTCCCATAATCCTTGACTCCCCCACTGATCAAGAATCTATCTATTTCAGCTTTAAATATACACAAAGACCCTGCCCCCACAGCTCTCTGTGGCAAGCAGCCTCAAAGACTCAACCCTCTGAGAGAGGAAATTCCTCCTCATCTCAGTCTTAAATTATTGCCACTTTATTCTGAGTCTGTGCCCTCTGATTCTAGACTCTCCCATGAGGGGAAACATCCTCTCAGCATTTACCGCATCAAGCCCCTTAAGAATCAGATAGAGTTCAATGAGATCACCTCTCGTTCTTCTAAACAGCGAGTGGAGACCCAACCTGTTTAACCCAATCATCGTGACCTGAATCCCACCTGATGAATCTGATCAGACTCACTGAGCTGAAATAATTGAGGAATCAACACAAGAAACATTATGGGGATTTGTGAAAAAATATTCTCTTTTTACTCTTTGAAATGCACAGTATTGCATTTGGATTGAATTGCTCTATTTCACATTCAGACAGTGATGGTTCTAAATTCAGTTTATTTACATGACTTAAACTACCTTCAAATGTTACAGAGTTTTTAGTATATAGAACATAGAACATTACAGCACAGTACAGGCCCTTCGGCCCTCGATGTTGTGCCGCCCTGTCATACCGACCTCAAGCCCATCTAACCTACACTATTCCATGTACGTCCATATGCTTATCCAATGACGACTTAAATGTACCTAAAGTTGGCGAATCTACTACCGTTGCAGGCAAAGCGTTCCATTCCCTTACTACTCTCTGAGTAAAGAAACTACCTCTGACATCTGTCCTATATCTATCACCCCTCAATTTAAAGCTATGCCCCCTCATGCTCGCCATCACCATCCTAGGAGAAAGGCTCTCCCTATCCACCCTATCTAACCCTCTGATTATTTTATATGTTTCAATTAAGTCACCTCTCAACCTTTTTCTCTCTAATGATATCTATAGTTATAGGCAGAAGTGTCATGTCCACTCTCCTGTCCAAACAGTCTCCTCTCTGAGAGTCAGCAATTTGACTCACCAGCTCATCCAAGCACTATGTTAAGATCTGTGATCAGAAAAAAACACTTTACTATGACAGCGATAGCAGGAACTGCAGATGCTGGAGAATCTGAGATAACAAGGTGTAGAGCTGGATGAACACAGCAGGCCAAGCAGCATCAAAGGAGCAGGAAAGCTGACGTTTTGGGCTAAGATGGGGGTCTAGGCCCGAAACATCAGTTTTCCTGCTCCTCTGATGCTGCTTGGCCTGCTGTGTTCATCCAGCTCTACATCTTGTAATCTCACTTTACTGGGACATATCACTGAAGCATTGAAGAAGGGGTTAGACAATGTCTTGGACAGAAACAAGTTTGTAGGGGATGGGGGGAAAAGCAAGCGATTGGGGCTAGGTATTAATGCTCATTTAATGAGTTAGTGCATGCACAAGGTGCCAAATGGCAGTTTAGGCTCGAGGCCCTAGGTAAAGAAATGGTTAGCTCAGTTGGGTGGATGGCCAGTGAATAATGCTGGGAGGGGGGGAAGTGTTCAATTCCTGCACCAGCTAAGATTATCATGAAGCACTTTTCTTCTTCTCTCCTTCACCCCTCACCTGGAGCATGGTGGCCCTGTGGTTAAGCCTCCGCCTGTTGTCTCTCTAATGAGAGAGCAACCATATGGTTTGGTATGACTATGACAATTTTATCTTTTATTTCCAGAGTAGTGGCTCCACTTAGTAAATACTTCATTGGCTGAGGTGTGCTCTGGGATGTTCAAACTGAGGTTGTGAAATGTTCTGTCTAAAACACAGATGTGTTGGGGAGTAAGGTTCTAGCGGGGCAAGATGCATAGTGGGCAAGGGGCCGGGTGCCAGAGATTAAGTTATGGGTAAGTTATGCTATGTTTCTGGTGGCCCGGGGTAAGTGGGAGGAATGGAGCTCGGCAGGGTGGTGGGGTGAAGGACAGGAAGGGTGGGTGTTGGGCCTTGGGGAGTAGGGAGTGATCAGGTACAGGAGGTTTGAGTTGGGACTGTAAGGGCTAGGTACAGCAGGAGGTAAAGTATAAGGTCGGGCCAGGTGCAGGTGGTGTTGGGGGACAGGGTGTATTGTTGGGGCCTGGTTCTTCTCTGATCCCAGTCAGTGGGATGGGGGTCTGCATCAGATCCCGTGGAGCTGACCTGGATCCTGTCCAGTCTGGTGGAGGTGGGGGTTGAAATGTGTTGGCTCCTGCAGGGTTGAGGGTGGTGGAAAGTTATGGAGGGTTCTTGTCCAGTAGGGTTGGGATTTATTTAGGGTGGGTCCAGCAGAGTGGACAATGGGGTAGGTTCTTGTCAAATCCATTGGAGATGGGGTTTGAATTGGTCAGGTCGCGCTGGGATGTCAGGGTCTGTGGGGGGGGGGGGCGGGTGTTTGTGTGTGTTCGGTAGATAAGTGAAGGATCAGTTGAATAATTGACTCCTTGGTTAATAGTCTAAAGTTTCCTGAGTAAGTATTTTACTTTGTTTCATTGGAGCAATCTCTGATTGAAATGGATGGAGTTCCAGATTTAGAGCAACTGCTCCGCAGAAAATTCAGTCTCCAGGGCAATTCCTTCGGAATGTGCTCCCTTTGGGATTCCACATGGTCTCCATACACAGCTCCCACTGACATTAGAATAAACACTGCCTAGCCAGTGGAAAATAGATGCCAGTAAGTTTCTGTTTGGTGTGAAGTATGTGGTGCCTTAATCATTAATCCACATGATGGTGCTGTAGGCCAATCTGTCTCACAGAATCTACACAGAAACCAAGGGATTCAGCAAGTGTTTAATCTTTAGAGAATTCTCACTGTTATCAACAAAAACCTTACATTCCTAAGAGGAACTTTCTTTCCCTTAGCACTCCCTAAAATACATTATAGCCAATGAGCTACGATCATCAACTGGGATAGCACAGGAGGAAGCCGTTTAGCCCATCATGTCTGCCTGTGTACACTTTGTAAAGTTGTACTGTCCCTGTTCTTTCCATATTAACCCTGCAGGTACCTTTGGAGGTACGGGCACTGCCATAATGTGGCAGACATGATTACCATTGTGCGCATAGCAAGATGCCACAAACGCTGAGAAGCAATTGGTTCCTGATGATATTGGTCAAAGGGCAAAAGGCCAGGATATAGGAGACAACTGCCCTAAAGTCTATGGGATCTTTCTCATCCACCCTACGGGAATTTGGGCCGTTGGTTTGGCGTCTTGTCATCCAATAACAATCATTGAACAGTCACAGGTGTTGCTATGGTGTGGCTGTCTGATCCATGTGTTAAGTTTGATAGAAAACACCTTGTACATACACACACAATGTACACTTCACACGTGCAGGATTTATTTAGTAAAACTCTACCATTGTTCAATTATCAAGGAAATCAAAGTATGATGTGAGTTTGTATTTGCAGGTTTGTGTGTGGGGGTTTGTGGTTGTTAATGTTCCTGATTGTGAATGAACTTGAGTGAGTCTGCATGCATATGAGTATGTGTCCCTGTGTGTGTGTGTTTGTGTGTGTATGAGCGTGTGTCCCCGTGTGTGTGTGTGTGTGTGTGTGTTTGTGTGTGTGTGTGTGCACGCGCGCACGTGCGCCTGTGTATAGGAGTATATGTCCCTATATGTATGTGAGTATGAGTGTGTGTGTCTGTGTCTGCGTGAGTGTGGGTCCCTGTGTTTATGTGACTATGAATGTGTTTGTGTGTCTGTGTTCATCTGTGTGTATATGAGTATGTGCCAATGTGTATGTATGTGAGTCTGAGTGTGCGCATGAGCCTGTGTGTATATATGAGTGTGGGTGTGCCTATGTGTGTATATGACCGTGTATGTTGCATGTGTCTGTGTATATGAGTATGCATCCCACTGTGTTTGTGTGTGTGTGTATGTGTGCCCCTATATGTCTGTGTATATGTATCTGTGTGTGGCTGTGTGTACACGTGTGTCCTTGTGTGTAGGAGTATGTGTGTGCTCACTTGTATATAAGTGAGCATGTTTTCCTGTGTGTATACAAGTATGGGAGTGTGCTTGCTTGTATATTAGTGTGCAAGTTTCTCTATGTGTATATGAGTGTGTGTCTCCCTCGGCATATATGAATATGTTGCTGCATGTATATGAGCATGTCAATGGTGCTTGTGTATATATGCATGTGTGTATGAGTGTGTGTGTGCCTGTGTGTAAATGAGTATGTGTGTGCTTATTTATATATGAGTGTGCAAGTTTCCCTGTGTGTACATAAGTGTGTGTGCCTGTATGTATATGAGTGTATGCGTGCGCTTATGTGTACGTGTGTCCCTGTGTGTATATGAGTCTGTGATTGTGCTTGCTTCTATATGAGTGTGCAAGCTTCTCTGTGTGTATCTGAGTGTGTGTGTCCCCCTTGGCATGTATGAATGGGCCCCTGTGTGTATATATATATATATATATATATATATAAATATATATGTATGTATATATGAATATGTCAGAGTGCTTGTGTGTATGTATTTACAACTGTATATTTTTACAGTTGTTTGTATAAATGTGTCTGTGCATATCAAAGTGTGAAGCTGGATGAACACAGCAGGCCAAGCAGCATCTCAGGAGCACAAAAGCTGATGTTTCAGGCCTAGAGCCTTCATCAGAAAAGGGGCAGGGGGAAGAGGGTCCTGAAATAAATAGGGAGGGGGAGGCAGACCAAAGGTGGATAGAGGAGAAGATAGGCAGAGAGGAGAGTGTTGGTGGGGAGGTAGGGAGGGGATAGGTCAGTCCGGGGAGGACCGACAGGCCAAGGGGGTGGGATGAGGTTAGTAGGTAGGAGATGGAGGTGCGGCTTGGGGTGGGAGGAAGGGATGGGTGAGAGGAAGAACAGGTTAGGGAGGCGGGGACGAGCTGGGCTGGTTTTGGGATGCAGTGGGGGGAGGGGAGGAGCTGGGCTGGTTTTGTGATGCAGTGGGGGAAGGGGAGATTTTGAAGCTGGTGAAGTCCACATTGATACCATTGGGCTGCAGGGTTCCCAGGCGGAATATGAATTGCTGTTCCTGCAACCTTCGGGTGGCATCATTGTGGCACTGCAGGAGGCCCATGATGGACATGTCGCCTGAGGAATGGGAGGGGGAGTTAAAATGGTTCACGACTGGGAGGTGCAGTTGTTTATTGCGAACCGAGTGGAGGTGTTCTGCAAATGGTCCCTAAGCCTCCACTTGGTTTCCCCAATGTATTGCGTTCATGTTTCTTTATGTGCGTATCAGTGTGGTCTATATGTTTGCATTCATGTTTCTCTGTGTGTGTATCAGTGGGGTCTATATGTTTGCATTCATGTTTCCCTGTGTGTGTATCAGTGGGGTCTATATGTTTGCATTCGTGTTTCTCTGTTTGTGTATCAGTGGGGTCTATATGTTTGCATTCGTGTTTCTCTGTGTGTGTATCAGTGGGGTCTATATGTTTGCATTCGTGTTTCTCTGTGTGTGTGTATCAGTGTGGACATCTCTAAGAAGGAGAAAATATTTGATCACAAAAGCATGAAGTTGAGAGTGTGTCTCCTGTGGCCAGTCAGCCTGCACTGCTCATGGTCAGTGAGTTACTGGATAAACAACAACAGCCTCCAGTGATACTGGTCTATCGCCTGTAGGGGGGAGGGGAGGGGAGAGAAATATGATACTTCAAAACTACACAGAAATTGCTTGTAAATAGCTTTCATTATTTCCCCCTGCAGTGAGAGCCAACAAATAGCTTCTTGCTGACTTCAATTAAAGTTGCATCAGCTGGGCAGTTAACATTGATGGTCTCTGAGACAACCGTGGGGATTAGTGCTGAGCGGCAGAATGGGCAGATAGGAATGCCATTTAATCGACCAGCCTCAGGAAATGGACCCCAACATGTTTCAGTTTGCATATTGCAGGAGGCCAACTGAGCGTCTAGATTAGCTGTCACTCTGCCAGGGCTGGTACAGTGAGCAATGGTGCTTCTTTATCACCAGCTAATTACAGATTTATCACTAATTGCCTCTACCCCCATTACCCTCATTGTTTCCAATCTCGGTCCTCATTAACTCATTAAGGATGATGCCTGTGCCAGTACTGAGGGAGTGCTGCATGCTCACAGCCGCTACTTTACAGGAGCTATGTTAATTCAAAGCAATTCTGGTCGCCTCATTATTGCAAGGATGTGGAAGCTTTAGAGAGAGTGCAGAGGAGATTTACCAGGATGCTGTCTGGACTGGAGGGCAGGTCCTATAAGGAAAGATTGAGGGAGTTAGGGCTTTTTTCATTGGAGCAAAGAATGATGAGAGGTCACTTGATAGAGGTTTACAAGATGATGAGAGGCATAGATAGAGTGGATAACCAGAGACATTTTCCCAGGGCAGAAATGACTATTATGAGGGGTCATAATTTTAAGGTGATTGGAGGAAGGTGTAGGGGAGATGTCAGAGGCAGGTTCTACACACAGAGAGTTGTGGGTGTATGGAATGCACTGTCGGCAGTGGTAGTGGAGTCAGATACTTTAAAGACTTTTAAGTGACTCTTGGATAGGCACATGGAGGATAGTAAAATGTAGGGTATGCGGGGGCAGATTGATCTAATAGGTCGGCACAACATCGTGGGCCGAAGGACCTGTACTATGTTCTGTGACCTATTTTCTATGCACTGGCCAGCCAGATGCCCGTGAATCCCATTCTTCTTCTCTAATTTCAAACAATGTTGATCTTGTTTTGACCACGTTCTGTGCAGCTGTAATCTTGTGTGCCTGGCTCTATCTAAACAGCCTATGATCTATATGTCTTTGCTTCCAATGATCTGCCTGTTCTGCTCACAAAACAAAACTTTTCACTGTACTTAGCTCCATGTGACAATAGAGTTATAGATGTATACAACATGGAGGCAGACCCTTCAGTCCAACTCATCCATGCTGACCAGACATCCTAAATTAATGTAGTCCCATTTGCCAGCATTTGGTCCGTTTCCCTCCAAACTCTTCCTATTCATATTTGCATCCAGATGCCCTTTGAATGTTGTCTCCACCACATCCTCTGACAGCTCATTTCATATGAGCATCACCCTCTGCTTGAAACATTTCCCCTTAGGTCCCTTTTAAATCTTTCGCCTCTCACCTTAATGCTGTGCCTTCTAGTTTTGGACTCACCCACCCTGGGGGAAAAGACCTTGCTTATTTATCCTTACCATATCGCTCGTGATTTTATAAACTTCTATAAGGTCACTCCTCAGCCTCCAACACTCCAGGGAAAATAGCCCCAGTTTATCCAGCATTTCCCTATAACTCAATCCATCCAACCCTGGCAACATCCATGTAAATCTTTTCTGAAACCTTTCAAGTTTGCAACATCCTTCCTATGGCAAGATGACTTATTTATATTAAATACTCCAAAAGTGGCCTAACCAATGTCCTGTACAGCCATAACATGATATCCCAACTCCTGTACTCAATGCACTGACCATTAAAAGCAAGCATGCCAAACACCCTCTTCACTATACTGTTTACCAGTGACTCCAATTTCAAGGAGCTATGAACCTACACTCCAAGGTCTCTCTGTTTAGCAACAATTCCCAGGACCTTACCATTAAGTGTATTAGTCCTGCCCTGATTTGCCTTTCCAAAATGCAGACCCTCACAATTGTCTAAATTAAACTCTATCTGCCACTCCTTGGCCCATTGGCCCATCTGATCAAGATCCTGTTCTACTCAGAGGTAACCTTCCTCACTGCCCACTACACAGCCAATTTTGGTGTCATCTGCAAACTTACTAACCATACCTCCTATGTTCACATCCAAATCATTTATATAAATGATGAAAAGCACTGGAACTAGCATTGTGGCACACCTCCGATCACAGGCCTCCAGTCTGAAAAGCAATACTCCACCGCCACCCTCTGTCTCCTGCGTTTGAACTAGTTCTGTATCCAAATGGCTAACTCTCCCTGTATTCCATGTGATCTAACCTTTGCTAACCAGCCTACAATGAGGAACCTTGTCGAATGCCTTCCTACAGCCCATATAGATCACACCCACTGCTCTTCCCTCATCGATCCTCTTCATTACTTCTTCAAAAAAACTCAATCAAGTTAATGAGACATAATTTCCCAGGCACACAGCCATGATGACTATCCCTAATCAGTCCCTGCCTTTCCAGAGCCATGAAAATCCTGTCCCTCAGGATTCCATCCAACAACTTGCCAAGCCCCGATATCTAAATCAAATCAATATTTACCCTCTCACAGACATCACTGAAACACAGCATCTTTTTTTTCCCTTTATTCATTCGTGGGGAGAGGGCTTCACTGACCAGGCAGCATTTATTGCCCGTCCTTAATTGCCCAGAGGGTAAGAGTCAACCACATTGCACTGTCTCTGGATCACATGTAGGCCAGACCAGGTAAGGATGGTAGTTTCTTTCCCTAAAAGACAGTTAGTAACCAGATGGGTTTTCCAACAATCGACAATGGATTCATGG
The DNA here is from genome assembly GCF_030684315.1 of Stegostoma tigrinum. Taxonomy (NCBI): domain Eukaryota; kingdom Metazoa; phylum Chordata; class Chondrichthyes; order Orectolobiformes; family Stegostomatidae; genus Stegostoma; species Stegostoma tigrinum. The sequence goes on along the minus strand of NC_081383.1, from coordinate 5,734,079 downwards.
TCATCATTAGACTCTTAATACCAGGCTTTCCTTTTTTTATTGAATTCAAGTGCCACCATCTGCTGTAGATATGAACCAGGGTCCCCAGAACATTATCTGGGTCTAGCGACAATACCAAAGGTTATCGCCTCTTCACTTTTCATAAATGTTTGGGATCTTTCTGTGTGCCAGTTGCTGCTGTGCTTCCTACATTGCAGCAGTGACTCCACTTGAAAACCAGAGCTTCCACGGGCATGAAGTTGGGTTTCCTGAGGTTGTGAAAGGTACCGCATAAATGCCTAAATCCAATCATCCTATCTTGAAAGTCTGGATTTTCCCATTCTCCATGTCTGTTGAAAGATGGGAGAATTCAGTCAAAGACAGTGCATGGCCCAGCCATACCTGGCCTTGCCCACTATTACACAGGGGGCAGTGGAGCTGTCAGGATGCCCAAGCAACAGAAATGATATGAGTATCTCTCCTTGTTCCTGCCTGTGTTTTCCTGGGAGTGAAGGTGAGGCCCAGGCTGTAGGTGAAAGCGAGGCACCTTTCATTGGACGAGCTCTTGTAGGGTAAGTGGGCCTCCAGCTCTGAATTGAAATGCCACTATCTGCCACAGTGGGACTACAAACCCAAATCCTCGGATTATGATTGGGTTCTCTAAATTAACAAAAAACAAAACAACTGATTTACTAGCTGTAAATCAGGAAATAAAAAAACAAAGTTGCTGGAAAAGCTCAGCAGGTGCAGCGGCAACTGTGAGGGAAAAAACAGAGTCAACATTTCGGGTCCAGTGACCCTTCCTCAAAACTGAAGGAGCCCTCCTGAGGAAGGGTCACTGGACCCGAAACGTTAACTCTGATTTCTCCTTCACAGATGCTGCCAGACCTGCTGAGCTTTTCCAGCAACTTTGTTTCTGTTTCCTCTGGATTAATACTCTAGCAATAATACCACTAGGCCATTGCCTCCCCTAAATCTAAATAGCTAAAAATATAAATGTAAATCCTCACTGTATATACCTGAAAATATGATGCCTGCAACGGTAGTAGATTCGCCAACTTTAGGTACATTTAAGTCGTCATTGGATAAGCATATGGACGTACATGGAATAATGTAGGTTAGATGGGCTTGAGGTCGGTGTGACAGGTCGGCACAACATCAAGGGCCGAAGGGCCTGCACTGTGCTGTTATGTTCTATGCTCTATGTTCTATATTAAAACATGCCTTGTATCTGATGGTAATAAAATGTGAGGCTGGATGAACACAGCAGGCTAAGCAGCATCTCAGGAGCACAAAAGCTGACGTTTCGGGCCTAGACCCTTCATCAGACCCTTCCTCTGATGAAGGGTCTAGGCCCGAAACGTCAGCTTTTGTGCTCCTGAGCTGCTGCTGGGCCTGCTGTGTACATCCAGCCTCACATTTTATTATCTTGGAATTCTCCAGCATCTGCAGTTCCCATTATCTCTTGTATCTGATGGGTCTAGGTCTGGTGCTACAGTGCACTGCTGTATTGTTAATGTACAGTGTGATCTGCTGTGCTACTTCACAATATCCCTGCACCTCCCACGTTTGCTTCCTTCATCCTGGCTGTTGTTTTAATGAGTTTTAGATGACTGTGGATAATCCTGGTCTTGGGCACTGAAAGTGGTACAATGTGAATAATGTCAGGGGTGGGAGATTACGCCTAACAAGCAAGATTAACAAGGAGAGAAAGTTGGCAGGTAGTTGACCTGATGGATTATTTTAAAAGCTATGAGGGAGTTTGATAGGGCACTGGTGTTTCCACTCACGGGGTGAACTAACTTAAAACAGAATAGGCTCCAATAAAAACAGTCAGACGTTCCAGAGATAATGGGAACTGCAGATGCTGGAGAATACAAGATAATAAAATGTGAGGCTGGATGAACACAGCAGGCCAAGCAGCACCTCAGCAGCACATCTCTGATGAAGGGTCTAGGCCCGAAACGTCAGCTTTTGTGCTCCTGAGATGCTGCTTGGCCTGCTGTGTTCATCCAGCTCCACACTTTGTTATCTTGCGTTCCAGAGAAACGGCTTTCCCTCAGGAGCTCACTAACAAGGGATTCGCTGTGGAGTATGGCTTCAATAGATCTAAGAAGATGTTTTCTAATTTGAGGATGATTGAGGGTGGCACGATGGGTCAGCGGTTAGCACTGCTACGTCACAGCGCCAGGGACTCAGGTTCAAATCCAGCCTCGGGTGACTGTCTGTGTGGAGTTTGCACATTCTCCCTGCGTCTGCGTGGGTTTCCTCCGGGCGCCGTAATTTCCTCCCACAGTCCAAAATTGTGCAAGTTAGGTGGATTGGCCATGCTAAAATGTCCCATAGCGCCCAGGGATTTGCAGGTCAGATGGATTAGCCATAGTAGAATGCAGGGCTTTCAAGGATAGGGTGAGATGCTGTTAAGAGGGTCAAAGCAGATTTGATGGGCTGAATAGCCTCTTTCGGCGCTGTAGGGATGCTGTGATTCTATAATCAACATGTCCACGGATACCATTGCACAGCTCTGAAACAGTTGGGACTTGAACACAGGCCTTCTGGCTGACGGTTAGGGACACTGCCACTGTGCCACAACAGCCCAAGAGACTTAAGAGGAAGCTGGATAAATAGATCAGGGATAAAGGTATAGGTTTATGAGGTGAGAGGAAGAAGGGTGAAAAGAAGAGTCCCTCCACCACCAACGCTCAGTAGCAGCAGTGCGTACCATTTATAAGCTGCAATGCAGCAACTCAACAAATATGTCTTAACAATACCTTCCCAACCCATGATCACTTCCATCTAGAAAGACGAAGGCAGCACATAGTTGGGAACACCATCACATTCAAGTTCCCCTTCAAACCACTCACCATCCTGGCTTGGAAATATATCACCATTCCTTCAATGCTGCTGGGACAAAATCCTGGAATTCCCTCCCTCATGGCACTGTGGGTCCAGCTACAGCAGGAGGACTGCAGCGCTTCAAGAAGGCAGCTCACCCCCAACTTCTCAAGAGCAACTGGGGGCGGGCAATAAATACTGGCTCAAACAGTGATGCCCACATCCCACAAATGAATAAATAAAAAAAAGAATGCTAGTATATGCAAGTTGGTTGGAATGGTCTGATTATATCATGGTAATCAAAAACCAAACAAATTACCCTCAGGATAACAAGGTGTGGAGCTGAATGAACACAGCAGGCCAAGCAGCATCAGAGGAGCAGGAAAGCTGATGTTTCGGGTCAAGGTCCGTTCTCAGAAATGGAGGAGGAGAAGGGGGTTTTGAAATAAATAGGGGGATGAGGGAGGCGGATAGAAGATGAATAGAGGAGAAGATAGAGTGAGGGGAGACAGGCAAGTCAAAGAGGTAGGGTTGGAGCCAGTGAAGCTGAATGTAGGTGGGGAGTTAGGGAGGGAATAGGTCGGTCCAGGAAGGACAGACAGGTCAAGGAAGCGGGATGAGGTTAGTGGGTCAGAGATGGGGGTGCGCCTTGAGGTGGAAGGAATGGTCAGGGAGGTGGGGATGAGCTGGGCTGGTTTTGCAATGCTGTCAAGGGAGGGGAGATTTTGAAGTTTGTGAAGCCCACATTGGTACCACCCCCCCGACTCCTCGGATGACATGTCCATCCTGGGCCTCCTGCATTGCTACAACAAAGCCCCCTGAAAGCTGCAGGGACACCGTCTCATATTTCACTTGGGAACCCTGCAGCCCAAGGGTATCAATGTGGACTTTCCTCTGATGGTGCTTGGCCCGCTGTGTTCATCCAGCTCTGCACCTTCTTACCTCAGATTGTGCAGCATCACCAGTTCCTACTATCTCCGTAACAATACTCCCCTTGAACCTGACTGCTCATCTGTAAATCACAAAACCCATTGCAAACCAAGAAAAAAAGTTTTTCTCTGGAGAGTTTCATCAACAAAATTGCAGCAACAAGAGGTGAGGAAATATTCACACAGCCTGCCCTGCATTCATTTGAGGTGGAGGATCAGTGGACCCTTCCAAAGCCATCCCCACTCCCCCTGCACCCCCCCCAAAAAAAACCACCCTCCCCACCCCACTACACAGCAGTGTCAGAGACAATAAACAGAAAACTACAAAACAGAAAAGGCACAACAGCACCTCCTCTTCCTCGGACAGCTCAGGAAATTTGTCATGGCCACAAGGTCCCTCACCAACTTCTACAGATGCCCCAATAAAAGCATCCTGTCCGGGTGCATAACGGCCTGGTACGGTAACTGCTCTGCCCAGGACCATAAGAAACTACAGAAAGTGGTGTGCAAGCCCAGACCATCACAGAAACCAACCTTCCATCCATGGACTCTATTTACATGGTACATTGCTGTGGAAAGGCGGCCAACATCATTGAAGACCCACCCTACCCTGGTAGTGGTCTCCTACAGCTTCTTCTGTCAGGCAGAAGATACAGGAGTTTGAACACACACACCAGAAGGTTCAAGAACAGCTTCTTTCCTGCTGTTATTAGACTGATGATTGGATCTCTCTGACTTCAAATAACATTGATCTTATTCATGTTAAGCTTCCTTTGTGCACCTCCTGTGCAGTGTAACCTGTACGCTTCACTCTAAGCATCGTAGGATCTGTACATCTTTGCTTACTATGATCTGCCTGTACTGCTTGTAAACAAAGCTTTTCACCGTATCTACATGCAGACGACTACAATCAATCATTAAATAGAAAATGGGAATAGGATTAGGATATTCGGCCCTTCAACTGTGTTCTGTCATCCAATAGGATCATGGCTGATTATCCAATTAAGTCCCCCGTTCCTGTTTTTCCTCCACACCCTTTGATCCCTTTAGCCCTAAGAACTATACCCAACCCTCTTCTAGAAATCATTCAATGTTTTGGCCTCAAACATTTTCTGTGGGAGTGAATTCCACAGCCTCCCCACAGTCTGGGTGCTGACATTCCTCTTTATGTCTATCCCAAATGGCCTATCCCACAAACTGTGATCCCTCGTTCTGGCCTCCCCTGTCATCAGGAACATCCTTCCTGCATTTAACCCTGTCAGTGCTATTTGAATTTTACAAGTTGTTACGAGATCCTCACTCATTCTAAACTCCAGTGAATTTAGTCCTAGCCAATCAGTTCTTCTTCATACATCAGGCCTGCTCTGTCAGGAATCATTCCGGGAAACCCTAATTGTGCTGTCAGAACATCCTGAACACCCAGGAAGAATGCCAGGACAAATAGGGAGAAAATTGTTTTATAATTCCTCTGTTGGTTCAAAGGGGATCAAAACTTTTTGAGGCAATCTCAGGGATTGTATTTTTATCAATTTCTCTACATCAATGGTTCAACACTGCAATGATTCAGAATCTATTCATCACCGATAAGACAAATCTGATTCATATTTTTCCTTTTGACTTTCACTTTTTGAATACATCTCCCATTTTCCAATTTCTGTGTGCTTGTGGTAATGTCTTATTGTCTCACTGCACACTTTACACCTGGGAGTGCAGGTTCATAGTTCCTTGAAAGTGGAATCGCAGGTAGGTAAGATAGTGAGCAAGCTGTTTGGTACGCTTGCCTTTATTGGGCAGTGCATTGAGTGGAGGAGCTGGGAAGTCATGTTGCAGCTGTACAGGACATAGGTTAGGCCACTTTTGGAGTATTTCATGTAAATCTGGTTACCCTGCTACAGGAAGGATGTTGTGAAACTTGAAATGTTTCAGAAAAGATTGACAAGGATGTTGACAGGGTTGGAGGGTTTGATCTATAAGGAGAGGCTTAATAGGCAGGGACTATTTTTCCTCGAGCATTGGGGTCTGAGGGGTGACTTTATAGAAGCTTATAAAATCATGAGGGGCATGGGTGGGGTGAATAGGTAAGGTCTTTTCCCCACGATGGGGGAGTCCACACTAGGGGGCATAGGTTTAAGGTGGGAGCTGAAAGATTTAAAAGGGCCCTAAGGGGCAATCTTTTCATGCAGAGGGTGGTGTGTGTATGCAATGAGCTGCCAGAGGAAGTGGTGGAGGCTGGTACAATGACAACATCTAAAAGGAATCTGGATGGATATATAAATACAAAGGGTTCGGAGCGATAAGGAACAATTGCTGGCAATTGGGATTAGATTTATTCAGGCTACCTGGTCAGCATGGGCGAGTTGGACAGAAGGGTCTGTTTCCATGATGTACATTTCTATGACATCAGTAGCTACTAAACCCACTCTTTCTTTAATTCAAAAAACCCAGGACAAATTGGCTCCTTTCAAAATATAAATACATTTGGCTGGGAATAGAAATTGATGGGGGACAGGATCCTTCGTAAATTAACTTCTTGCAATTGACCCGGGGAAGGTTTGAGTAAAGAGGGAAAGCCAATTTATCCTTCCTCACACAGTTGTATAACCATTTAGGAATATTCCATCAGAAATCATGACCATGGTAATGATTTTTTAAAATGTAGTGAGGCATATTAAGACTTGTCAATACTCTCAAATATGCATACATTTTAATTGAGTTATTAAATCTTAGAATCCCCGCCAGTGTGGAAGCAGCCATTTAGCTCATTGGGTCCACACTGACCTGCTGAAGTACATCCCACGCCCCCATCCTATCCCTATAACACTGCACTTTCCTTGGCTAATCTATCTAGCCTACATATCCCTGGTCCCTATGGCTAATTGGGGGTAGCACGGTAGCTCATTGGTTAGCACTGATGCCTCGCAGCACCGAGGACCCAGGTTCAATTCCTCCCTTGATTAGGTGGGGTATGGGTCTGGGTGGGATCCTCTGAGGGGCGGTGTGGACTTATTGGGCCGAAGGGCCTGTTTCCGCACTGTAGGGATTCTATGACTTCAATTTCAGCATGGCCAATCCACCTGGCCTGCACATCTTTGGACTGTGGGAGGAAACCGGAGCACCCGGAGGAAACCTACGCAGACACTGGGAGAATGTGCAAACTCCACACACACAGTCACCCAAGGCTGGAATTGAACCCGGGTCCCTGGTGCTGTGAAGCAGCAGCGCTAACCACTGAGCCACTGTGCTGCCCTTAATGCCTGTGGATTATAAAGGATAGCGATAGAACAGGGGGATTATGGGATCCTTCCGTATGAATCATAAAAATCTAGCATCCAAGTTCATTGGGTAACAAAGAAAGCAAATTGGAATGTTGGCCTTAATTTCAAAGGGAATGGTGTGAGCACAAAAAGAGGGAGGTTTTCATAAAACTGTACAAGGCATGAGTCAGTCTGCAGCTGGAACACTGTTTGGCCTCTTATCTCAGGAAAGATTGCCTGGCATTGGAAACAGTCCAGGGAAGGTTCACTAGACTAATACTTGGTCCAGAGGGACTGTCTCATGAGGAGAGATTGAATAGGCTGGGTTTATACTCACTGGCGTTCAGGAGAATGAGAGTTGACCTTACTGAAACACATGAGATTCTTTAGATTTTGACAGGGGAGATGTGAAAAGCTTGCTACCATTTGTGGGACAGCCTGGGGCCAGAGGGAATACTCTCAGAGGAAGGGATTGAACATTTCAGGCTGATATGAGGAGGAGTTGCTTCTCTGAGAGTGGAGTAGATCTGCAGAATGTTTTGTCGCATGAGGTTGTTGAGATTGGGCCGTTAAATATGTTCAAAATGGAAAAGTTTTTAATCAGTAAGGGAATCAAGGGTTATTGGGAAAAGGCAGGAAAGTGGAGTTGAGGATTATCAAGTCAACCATGATCTCATTAAATGGTAGGCCCCATGGGCTGAATAGCCTACTTCAACTCCTTTGTTTTATGACCTTATAGATGCATTGGATCATTAGATTGCTGTGCAGACAGCCTGATGAGTGCATGAAACTATTTATCAAGGATGTATGGTCTGCTTCAGTCCGATTTCCAAAAGGTGCATGCAGGCAATTTGGCTTCCAGCTGCCTCCAGTGAGTTTCCATGATTTTTAATTTTATTGTTCCACTGATAAAGCAGGACATTGTTAGAAAGCATTACAGGTGATGCTTTATATTAGCAACAGTCTTCTGCTGAGCTCGGACTGTTGGTTGCTGGAACAACCAAATAAAGAATCATAAAAACTCACAAGGAGGCAGCTGGTTATGGAGGGAGAATTACAGTTTCATTTTCATATATCCACGGGACCACAAAAAACATCAGCCATGCAAGAAAGTGACCCAATGAAATGCTGGGAGAATTGCAATATTATTTGAAAGAAATATAGCCTTGCATTTCTATAGCACCTTTTGACTCCATTGCTGTATCCAAAATGCTTTATACTCAATACAGAACAAATACATCCTTGACAATACAGAACTTAAACATTGCTAAAAGGCGACTAGAAATTAAAGATTTTCATTTTTCACTCATCTCTCAAGCAATCTTATACAGAATGGGAAGATGGTGTTGATTGGTTGGGTCAGAGGGCTCTTTGAGGGATAAATATTGTCTTAGGACACTATTGAAACATGTTGGAATGGCTAGATTTCTGATGGGAAGTGAAAACTCTTTCAACCACTTTGCAGAACACCTTCGCTCGGTTCGCAATAAACAACTGCACCTCCCAGCCATGAACCATTTCAACTCCTCCTCCCATTCCTTAGATGACATGTCCATTCTGGGCCTCCTGCAGTGTCACAATGATGCCACCCGAAGGTTGCAGGAACAGCAACTTATATTCTGCTCGGGAACCCTGCAGCCCAATGGTATCAATGTGGACTTCACCAGCTTCAAAATCTCCCCTCCCCCCGCTGCATCCCAAAACCAGCTCAGCTTGTCCCCGCCTCCCTAACCTGTTCTTCCTCTCACCTATCCCCTCCTCCCACCTCAAGCTGTACCCTGATCTCCTACCTACTAACCTCATCCCTCCCCCTTGACCTGTCGGTCCTCCCCAGACTGACCTATCCCCTCCCTACCTCCTAGCTACACTCACCTCTACTGCCTCCATCCCCACCTTTTTAACTTGTCTGTCTCCTCTCCACCTATTTTCTCCACTATCCATCTTCAATCCGTCTCCCCCTCTCTCCCTATTTATTTCAGAGCCCTCTGCCCACCCCTTCCAATCCCCCCATTTCTGATGAAGGGTCTAGGCCCGAAACGTCAGCCTTCCTGCTCCTAAGATGCTGCTTGGCCTGCTGTATTCATCCAGCCCCACACTTTGTTATCTCCTGCAATGAAGTTTGGTTGCCTTCTTCCTTTTTATCTGGTACGTATGATACTGACAGTTATGGGATGCCTTGAAAAGAACCTTAAAATGATTAAATCAGAAAATGGATTGCCTTCAGCCTAAACACCTGAAAGAAAGCTATTGTGGATTCGAGAGACAGAGCCGGTAAGGTAGTTCATGCCTAATGAACCTGGTTCAGCCTCTGTCTCAGTCAGAGGGTATCTATGGATGTTGGACCTCTGGCTGGAAATTGATTTGCTTCCACATTAGAAACTGCTGACTAAAATCAGCATGCATGCTACTGGAGGTGGCCTTCGGACATGGGTAAGAATTACTTCAGAGGGATAAGGCAGAGAGCAGGAGTAGCTTGGTATGTATCAAATTAGCAGGATGGGACTAGCATGTCTTTTAGGGTTCTGTCCCAGGTCTCAGCTTTTTGCTTCACCTATTCATCATTTTGATTAAGCAAAGTGTATATGTAAGTTCTCTCATGACAAAACAAAACTAGTCAGTGGGTTTTTCTGTAAATTACACAAGATACTGGGTGACTCTTGGAAAACACTAGGTTCACGTCAGTGTGAAGAGATTGTCTTCTGGGCAAAGGCTGAACAAGTCGGGACTCAACTCACTGGAATTTAGAGAAATGAGAGGCGTTTGCATTGAAACATTGGATTCTTAAGGGGCTTGACAGGGTCAATGCTGAGGGGGATGTTTCCCCTCATGGAAGAGTCTAGGATCAGAGAGTATCGGGCGGCACGGTGGCTCAGTGGTTAGCACTGCAGCCTCACAGCACCAAGAACTTGGGTTCAATTCCAACCTCGGATGACTGTCTGTGTGGAGTTTGTACATTCCTCCCATGTCTGCGTGGGTTTCCTTCGGGTGCTCCGGTTTCCTCCCACGGTCCGAAGACGTGCAGGCTAGGTGGATCGGCCATGCTAAATTGCCCATAGTGTTCAGGGATGTGTGGGTTATAGGGGGATGGGTCTGGGTGGGATATTTCAAGGGGCGGTGTGGACTTGTTGGGCCGAAGGACCTGTTTCTACACTGTAGGGAATCTAATCTAATCAGTACAGCCTCAGAATAAAGAGGCATCAATTTAAGACTGAGATGTGGAGGAATTGCTTCTCTCAGAGGACTGTGAGTCTTTGGAAAGTAGGCTGATAGAGAAAGTGAAGTTTCATGGCATCCAGGGCGTACCAGCTACATGGATAGAGAACTAGCTAGGCAACAGGAGACAGAGTTGTAGTGGAAGGGAGATTCTCAAAATGGGAACTGTGACCAGTGGTGTCCCACAGGGATCCGTATTGGTACTACTGTTGTTTGTGATATACATAAATGATCTTGAGAAAAGTATAGATGGTCTGATTAGCAAGTTTACAGATGACACTGAGATTGATGGAGTAGCAGATAGTGAAGGGGACTGTCGGAGAATGCAGCAGAATATAGATAGATTGGAGAGTTGGGTGGAGAAATGGCAGATGGAGTTCAATCCAGGCAAATGCGAGGTGATGCATTTTGGAAGATCCAATTCAAGAGCGAACTATACGGTAAATGGAAAAGCCCTGGGGAAAATTTTGATGCACGGAGAGATCTGGGTGTTCAGGTCCATTGTACCTGAAGGTGGCAACGCAGGTCGATAGAGTGGTCAAGAAGGCATACGGCATGCTTTCATTCATCGAACAGGGTATTCAGTATAAGAGTTGGCAGATCATGTTACAATTGTATAGGACTTTGAGATAACAAAGTGTGGAGCTGGATGAACACAGCAGGCCAAACAGCACAAAAACTGACTTTTCTGATGAAGGGTCTAGGACCAAAATGTCAGCTTTTGTGCTCCTAAGAAGCTGCTTGGCCTGCTGTGTTCATCAAGCTCCACACTTTGTTATCTCAGATTCTCCAGCATCTGCAGTTCCCATTATCTCTGTATAGGACTTCGGTTCGACCACATTTGAAATACTGCCTACAGTTCTGGTCGCTACATTACCAAAAGGATGTGGATGCTTTGGAGAGGGTGCAGAGGAGGTTCGCCAGGATGTTGCCTGGTATGGAGGGTGCTAGCTATGAAGAGATGTTGAGTAGATTAGGATTATTTACATTAGAAAGACAGAGGTTGAGGGGGGACCGGATTGAGGTCTACAAAATCATGAGGGGTATAGACAGGGTGGATAGCAAGAAGCTTTTTCCCAGAGTGGGGGACTCAATTACTAGGGGTCACAATTTCAAGGTGAGAGGGGAAAAGTTTAAGGGAGATATTTGTGGAAAGTTCTTTACGCAAAGGGTGGTGGGTGCCTGGAATGCATTGCCAGTGGAGGCGGTAGTGGCTGGCACGATAGTGCATTTATGATGTATCTAGACAGATACATGAATGAGCAGGGAGCAGAGGGAAACAGATCCTTGGAAAGTAGGCGACCGGTTTAGATAGAGGATTTGGATCAGCACAGGCTTGGAGGGCCAAAGGGCCTGTTCCTGTGCTGTAATTTTCTTTGTTCTTTGTTCTTTGAACTCCTTGCCACGAAGAGCTGCGGGGAGCAGTGTCGTTGTGTATATTTAAGCAAGTTTTGAGAAGATATTTAAGGCTGAGAGAGAGATTCTTTACCATTCAGGGGATCAAGGGTTACAAGGAAAGTGCAGGAAAATGGACACGAGGAATGTCAGAGATAGTAGGAACTGCCAATGCCAGATCAGTCTGATTCAAGGGGCCGAACAGCCCACTCCTGTTTCTATTTCTTAGGGCCTTATGATCCCAACAGGGTGCTACCAGATAGTGTGAGAGTATAACTAATTCTAGGCCTTGGGTTATTCTGTAACTGACTCCAATTATCACACTCCAGACACAGCATTATTCTGAAACACTTTCTCTTTAGTATGTTACATTCAGCCCCCAGGACAAGGTTCCCAACTTTGTTATGGTCTCAGATGGGATATTACCAAATCGTTAAGTTCCTGGTTGAGAAGGGGTAAACAAACTGTCTTCCGTCATTCACCCAGACCTCGGTGTGTGGCAACAGGATTAAAATTGATCCCTTCCCTTTGTGCACACCCAGACCCAAATGAACCATGTTCTGAAAGGAGACAATTTAACTAGGCTGTCTTGAGTAAATGAAGAGTGAGTTTACTAATGACTAAATGTGAGAAGAACTAGTAACACAACACACCTTGACACAGATTAGAAATAAGAGGTAAATCCAAAAAGATAACAGTAAATAAAAGGATCATGCTCTGAATTGTTTGTGAGGGGCAGATATGAGGACCTCATGGCTATTATTGGATGGTATCAGTAGCATTTACATTAGCAGTTGATTAGCCAATTTTGAGATGCTCGGCTTTAGAAGCTGTTTGAAACTGCTTTGGCCTGATGCCATCTGAAGTGACTGGTTATGCTTTAGAGAGAGAGAAAAAAAGAGAGAGATAAAATCTCTTTGATTTACATGCAGAGAAGGGGCGTTTAAGTGGCTGGTGTCAGTGCTGTAGCCCTCATTCTCATCCACATGCTATGGTGTCCAGCCAAGAACATGCAGTCTAGTGTTACAGTCAGCTTTTAATCGGAGGTTGAAATAAGCATGTCTGTAAGAGATGGCCAGGTGTTGAGAGACAGGATGGGGAGAACAGTGGAGGGTGTTGTCAACTTCTCATTATTTCTTCTTTTTAAGGTGCTCAACGTTTAAAGTTTCCCTGACTCTTTGACATCCCACTGGCTTCACATGGGATCCCACTGGACAGTTTTTGAATTTAAACCCACAGTTTTCTCTTTATAACTGTAGCTGTCTTCTTTTAAAAAAAATCACATCTTGGAATTAAAAGCAAAAAAATTGTCTATAAATACTTCACAGTCCTGACACATTGTCACAAGAAAACAGTGTGTTACAGTCCATTATGCTGTAACTCACTCCAGGCCACATATAACACAAACCCGCACCTGTTCATAGCTCTGCATGTGAGATAACACGACGTAGAGCTGGATGAACACAGCAGAGGAGCAGTATCAGAGGAGCAGGAAAGCTGACATTTCGGGCCTAGACCCTTTTTCAGAAAAATGAAGAAGGGTCCAGACCCAAAACGTTAGCCTTCCTCCTCCTCTGATTCTGCTCGGCCTGCTGTGTTCATCCAGCTCTACACCTTGTTATATCAGATTCTCCAGCATCTGCAGTTCCTGCTATCTCTGTAGCTCTGCATGTGTTCATTATCCAGCTCATCAGCAACTACAGAAGAACTCAGCTGCAGAAATCCTGAGCTGAACACAAGCTCAGAATCTGCCTGTGGTCCCTGTTCCCTGCTGCTCTCTCTCCCTTTCTCTTCTCCACACTGCACCACTTTCTGCTTCAGTAATGAGATATTTCCCACCTCGGCTTGGCAGGTTTGCTGACTGTAAGCATAGCTCTGATTAGACCTTTAATTTCACGTCAGCATTTGTCGATCGAGGCAGAGAGGGAGAGTGTGAAGGAGAAGGAGCCTGAGAGAGAGAGAGAGAAAGGGAGAGAGTGTCTGCAGAATCTCTTAACCAGACCGGCTCATGGTTGAGATCCATTTAGTGTCACTGATTGTATGTGCTGTTCTACTGTGTTTGCAGTTAAAAGGGGAGATGGTAAGTCCACACTGTCTATATTTACAGTCTGTGAGACGGTTTTGGTGCATTAATCAGCTGAAAGGGCACAGTAACAATAAGCTTGACAAGCTGCATGGGTAGATGCTGCAGTCCTTCTCAAACAGTGCATCAGTCTGCATTCCTATCCCAGAGCGTTGCTGGGTTCTTGCGAAGATGCGGCTCCCTTTGTGCAGCATTTTGCTTGCTCCCATTTCCATTCCTGTGTAATTGGTTTTTGGATCTCTTCCCTTCCCGAGATGTGGGCAGAGCATTGCTAGGTGTCCTGTTCTGCAGACACCTCATCCTACCCATATCCCACTCCTGAGGCCAGGCCTGCATGTTCAAAGCCAGCACCCTTTTTGGGAAAGACTGGAAATGGATCCCATTCCCCATCCCCACCTTTCTTGCTGCAGTGTGGTGGCAATTAAATTTGGTGAAGAGATCCTGCTGAATATTATACCACACTGCCTCTCCGTCTCCTCCAGCCCTCTAGTATAGAAGTGATCAGACCAATTATAATGCCCCATATTCCATCCCCAGCCCCTCCTTACCACACTCCCCAGCTCTTCCCCTCTCTGCTGACCATGACCATCATGGCTATATTGAACAACCAAGACAGTGTAAAAATAGAAATAAAAACAGAAATCGCTGGAGAAACTCAGCAGGTCTGGCAGCATCTGTGGAGAGAAAGGAGAGTTAATGTTTCAAGTCCGGTGACCCTGTATCACTGTGAAAATCCAAGCTCCTCTGTATGTCTCCTTGTGGCACCAAGTGTTTCATTAGAAACTGAACAATGGCTGGCTCTGCTGTGATTGACATCAGGGCTCAGCAGTTACAGATGGAGATTGTACGTGCTGGTGTAAACACTAAATGCTGCAGATGATGGAAATCTGAAACAAACTCTGAGAAAGCTGGCGAAACTAAGCAGGTCTGGCAGCATCTGTAGAGAGAAAGCAGAGTTAATGTCTCGAGTTCAATATGATTCTTCATTGGAACTTTTTATTGACGAGGCTGGGAATCCTTTCCTTAGAAAAGCGAGGACTGAGGGCTCACACTTTCAAAGAGATCTGTGTAATGATGGAAGTGTGTGATTGGGCGGACATCAGTCTGTCTGTCTATCCTCTTCACCTCCTTCCCAAGGATTGGGTTATTGGGCTTGATTGGAAAGATCCAGGCTTTTGGCCCATTTCCAGTAGTGGCTTGCTATTACCTGTTGCAGGATGGCTGACCTGGTATCTCTCCCTCTCTGACTGCCCACCATCAGGTGTATTGGAAGCATTTACAGGCTGAAAGTCCACCTGTCCGGCTACACCATTCATGAATGCACCTTCCAAGGCAACAAGTCCAGGAGTGGGATCCAACTCGGAGTTCCATGCCCAGAGTGGGGGCACAGCGACTGAACTACAACACCGCCTCGTGTAGAGGCACAGAAGATGTTCCTAATTGGGCAGTTGGCATGACCAGAGACGTGGTCATCAAGCTAAGATAATTAGTAATAAGTCCAATTGGGAATTCAGGAGATGCCTCTTCATCTAGAGTATGATGAGAGAATGGAACCTAATTCCACACGATCGTTCATGTAGTCCCTACAGTGTGGAAACAGGCTCTTTGGCCCAACAAGTCCAAACTGACCCACGAAGCATCCCACCCAGATACACTCCCCATAACCCACTTAATCTACACTTCCCGGAATACTACGGGTAATTTAGCATGGGCAATCCACCCACCCTGCACACCTTTGGACTGTGGGAGGAAACCGGAGCACTCGGAGGAAACCCACGCAGACACAGGGAGAATGTGCAAACTCCACACAGACAGTCGCCCGAGGCTGGAATCGACTCCCGGTCCCTGGCGCTATGAGGCAGCAGAGCTAACCACTGCACCATCGTGTCACTCTGAGAGTGTTTGAGAGGAATATAAAAGATGCTTTTAAGGAGAAGCTAGAACAAAGCATGAGAAAGAGGAGTTGAGCGTGATGCTGGCACAGGGTGCCAAAAGGCTCATAAACACCAGCATGGGCCAGTTAGGCTGAATGGCCTGCTTCTATGCTGTACATTTAATGTAATCCAATGTCTTCCTCATGCAGTGAGAGATCTCCCTGTAGACGAGGGAGGGTTGGCTGCAGGAGGCACTAGGCAAAGGCTCCCCCATTCTCTTTTTGAGAGTCAAATTCTTGCCTTGGTGACAGGGCCCTCATTCAACCTTTGCAGGGCACTACCCACTTCCTGTCACTTGACAAGTCTGTCAATTTCAATCATACCTCAGCCAGAAGATGCCAAATGGGAGCCACAGACCATCCCTGAGTAAAACTGTGCAGTGGGGCTGTGGCGGAAGGGGTTAGATAGAGGGACAAGCCATGGGGTCAGCTGTATTCGTGAAGTTAGCTTGGAGCAAAGGACCAGAGAGATTGCTGAATGCCAGCCGTTGTATCTGCCACATCAGGAATCCAGGCTTCACCACCAAAGGAGTTGGAGGTCCAGCCAAGGACCCCCCAGAAGGTCCTTTGCTGAGCAAATGAAGATCAAGATGCTTTTCTATCCTCCTTCCTCTCTCTCCCTCCTATGGTTCAATGACTGGAGTCAGAGGTTTTGAGTTCAAGGTATGTTGAAGAATCACATAGTCCCAGCCGATACTCCAATGCAATAGTAAAGGAGTTACCATTCTTCAAACTAAGACCATGGAATCTTTAAGGGATAGTTATTTATAGTTCTTAGGGCTAACGGGATCAAAAAGTATGGAAGGGAAAGTTAGAACAGGGGACTGAATTTGATGATCAGCCATGATCATATTCAATGGTAGAGTTGACTTGAAGGGCCAAATGGCCTTCTCCTGTTCCTATTGTCTGTATTTCACATTCGGCGAAGACACCAAACAAGGTCTCAATTTAAAATTGCAGCTGAAAAATTGCGCCTCTGAAGTGCAGAAGTCGTGTAGTGGAATCTTGCCGTGCTCAAGTCGGTTGCCACGTCTATAGCAGTGACTACATTTCAAAGATACTCTTTTGATTTTTTAGGCAACGCTGGAGGTGACATGAGGTGCTGTATAAATGCACGATCTGTCTTTCAACAGATTCAGCAATAATGAGAGAAGAAAAGAATTCTTTCCCTTCTCCCCCAGGGAAAATTCAACTAATTCTGAGACATACCTGCTGGAGAGATCAGCACCATGAGTAGACACCATTTTACACCCATTCACATTGTTCAGTTTGCTGTAACTGCGTTGTTGTGAGTGTGACAAGTGGCTGACATGGGTGTATGAATTCTAAAACGTCCCTTTTTGCCCAAAAGTGTTCCAGTGCCATCCACCACAATAACTCCATAACAGCTTTTATCTGTTATGAACTGATTGTTTCAAAAGTCCTTTGTTGAAATGGAGACTTTGCATTGTAAAACCCAGCCCCTAACGATCCCTTCCGCTGCCTCCAGCAAACTCCATCCTCCAGGACACCCACTCCCGACCCTCCGTCAACCTTGTCACCTCAAACTGCCACCGCAACATCAGTTGCCTGAATATCTCCACACCCTCTCACTAATTCCAACCTCTCCCCATCAGAACGCACAACCCTCTGCTTCCTTCCTTCCAACACCAACCTCACTATCAAACCTGCCAACAAGGGGGTGGGGGGACACGGTGGTAGTATGACGCACTGACCTCTATATCACTGAGGCCAGACGGCAACTCTCTGACACTACCTCCTAGGATCTCCTCGATCATGACCCTACCTCTGATCACCAAGCCATCATCACCCAGACCATCAATAACCCCTGTCCCCTCAGGAGATCTTCCAATCACAGCCTCCAACCTGTTAGTTCCCCAAGCCTGCACAACCCCTTTCTATCTCCTAACCAAAGTTCATAAGCCCGACTGCCCAATCCATTGTCTCTGCCTGATTCTGTCCCACTGAGCTCATCTCCTCCTACCTCGACTCAGTTCTCTCCCCTTTGGTCCAGGAACTCCCTGCCTACGGCCTTGACACAATCTACATCCTGCACCTTTTCCAAAACTTTCAATTTTCCAATCCCCAATACCACATCTTCAGCATGGACATTCAGTCCCTGTACACCTGTATTCGCCATGAGGATGGCCTAAAAGCCTTCTGTTTCTTCCTCTCCTGTAAGCCCAAGCAATACCCCTCCACTGACTCCCTCATTCACTTGGCGGAATGGGTCCTCACTCTCACCAGTTTTTCCATTGTTTCCTCCCACCTCCTACAAACCAAAGGGGTGGCCATGGGAACCCACGTGGGCCCAAGCTATGCCTGCCTCTGTATAGGATTTATGGAACAGACCCCCTTCTGCTGCTACACCAGTACTATGCCCCACTTCTTCCTCCATTACATTGATGGCTGTATCAGTGCAGCCTGATGCTCCCTCGAAGAGCTCAAGCAGTTCACCAACTTCATGAACACCTTTCACCCTGCCCTCAAATTCACTAGGACCATCTTTGACGCCTCTCTCCCCTTCCTGAACCTCTCCGTCTCCATCTCCAGAAACCGAATCACCACCAGCATCCATTTCAAACCCACTGAATCTCACAACTACCTCGACTATATCTCCTCCCCATAAAAATGCTATCCCATACTCTCAATTCCTCCAGCTCCGTCGCACCTGCTCCCGGAATGAGATGTTTTACTCCAGGACATCCCAGATATCCTTCTACTTTAGGGACCATAATTTCCCCTCCTCTGTAATTAAGGATTCTCTCAGCTGTATCATGCCCATTTCCCACACTTCTGACCTCAAACCCCTTCCCCCCACAGCAATAAGGATAGAGTCCCTTTAGTCCAAACCACCAACTCAAGATCCGACAGATCATCCTCCAACATTTCCGCCACCAAAAAGATATTTACCTTCCCATCCCTGTCCACAGTCCACGGGAACCATTCACTCCGTGCCTCCCTTGTCAGCTCCACACTCCCCACCAACCCCTCCACCACACCTGGTACCTCTTCCTGAAACCGCAGGTGGTGCTGCACCTACTCCTACCCCTGCCCCCTCATCTCTGTCCCAAGTCCCAAACAATCCTTCCAAATCCATTCACCTATATTTCATCTAATCTGATCTACTTTATCCATTGCTCCCAATGTGGTCTCCTGTATATCGGGGAGACCAAACACAGGCCCGGGGACTGGTTCATGGAACATCTGCGTTCTGTGTACACCGACCAACCCGACCTTCCAGTTACCATCCACTTTATCTTCCCCCTCCCACTCCCTGGTGACATGTCCATCCTTGGCCTCCTCCACTGTCAGAGTGAGGCCAAACGTAAACTGGAGGAACAACACCTTGTATTTCACTTTGGGAGCTTACAGCCCATCGGCCTCAATACTGACTTTACCAGCTTCAAAACCCCTCCAACCCCCGCCCATCCCATGTCCACCCCTCCCCCTCCTGACCTGCCCTAACCTGTCCATCTTCTGACTCACCTATCCGCTCCACCTTTCTCATGGGCCAATCACACTAACCCCTACCTGTGTCCACCTATCACCATCTCATCTACCCTTGCCTTGATGTCTAGGATCCCCTATCCCTCCCCAGCCCTGACAAAGGGTTTAGGCCCGAAACATTGACTTACCTGCTCCCCAGATTCTGTCTGACCTGCTGTGCTTTTCCAGCCTCACACCTATAGACCCCTTTGTTGAAACGTCAGGGTTATTGATGGAAAACTGCAGTGCCAGTTTAACTGGCAGCTAGGGCCCTGACTGTAGTTTCTTTTTGATCTACTCTTTTCAGGCAATGAAGGGGTTAACCGTTTAACTGAAAGCAGGAAGTCAGTCCAAGCGTCTCTACCTCCTTTCCTACCCATATCACCTCAACAGCTTAAATACCACCCTTTCCTAGCTGCTAGTTCTGAAGAAGTGTCAAAATGCTAACTGCTTTCTCTCCACACGTTATTTTGTTGTGATAATATGTGACATTCATAAAAAATCTTCATGTGCTTGCACAGCTACAGTTGTACGGGACGTTGGTGGGGCACTTTTTGAGTTACTTCTTCCCCACCGTTATTAGAGTTCTGAATGGGCCCCTCAAGTTTCGAATCTACAGTGTAGTCCTCAATCGCCCTGTGATCTGTGTGTATTGCGATCTGCCTGTGCTGCATGCAAAATTAAACTTTTCACCATGTCGACGTACACGACACAATAATAACTCAAACTAAAGCAGTTCTGGTTGCCCTGCTATAGGAAGGATACGATGACATTGGAGAGGGTTCAGAAGAGGCTTACAATGATATCACTGGCACTGGAGGGTCTGAGTTCTAAGGAGTTTTTTTTTCCCTGGAGTGTAACAGTTTGAGGTGTGACCTTACAGAGGTTTATGAAATCATGAGGCATGTAGATAAGGTGAATATTAAGTGCCTTTTCCCTAGGGTGGGGGAGTTCAAAACCAGAGAGCATATTTTAAGGTGAGAGCAGAAAAGTTTAAATGGGACCCGAGGCGACAATTCTTTTTGCACAGAAGGTGGTTTGTATGTGGAACCGACTGTCCGGAGAAGGGGTAGAGACAGGTACAGTTACACCCTTTAAAAGGCATTTGGACAGGTACAGGAATGGGAAAGGTTTAGAGGGATACAGGCCAAACACAAGCAAATGGAACTAGTTTAGTTTGGAAAATGTGATCAAGATGGACGAGTTAGG